>NW_023270436.1:23304285-23567285 GCF_011800145.1 Mirounga leonina | reverse complement strand
CTTCTTCTTCTTCTTCTTCTTCTTCTTCTTCTTCTTCTTCTTCTTCTTCTTCTTCTTCTTCTTCTTCTTCTTTCTTCTTCTTCTTCTTCTTCTTTCTTCTTATTTTAATTAAGGCAGTTGTAAAATGCCTTAAAAGGCCCAGGAAGGCAAAAATACCTAAGGGTCCATGAAAGTCATAATGCAGCTTTGGCTTGATGTTAAGAAGGATTCTGATTCCCAGTTTAGATTCAATAGCAAAGAGCACTGTGATCAATTTGCTGTGTCTGCCTCAGGCTTAAAGAGGGAACGTGGCGTCCTTATTTAGTCATCTTTGGTTTGATGAGACGAGCACAGGGACGTTTCAGGTTCAATTCCCAGATTCACAATGTCATCGGTCTACCTTTCTGATCCTGTTTCTTAACTTACAAAACGGAGTTCATGGGGCTTTTTTTTTTTTTTAAGATTTTATTTATTTATTTGAGAGAGAGAGAATGAGAGAGAACACATGAGAGGGTATAGGGTCAGAGGGCAAAGCAGACTCCCTGCCGAGCAGGGAGCCCGATGCGGGACTCGATCCAGGGACTCCAGGATCATGACCTGAGCCGAAGGCAGTCGCTTAACCAACTGAGCCACCCAGGCGCCCTTCATGGGGCTTTTATGAGGTAAGAAATGAAATAATGAAAGCTAACACTGTGCCAGGTACTGTTCTAAAGGGCTTTCTGTGTATTAACCCTTTTATCCTTCCAGCCCCTACAGAGTACGTAATATCCCACATTCCGCCATAATGTGTGCTCCAGGGATTTGAAACCCAGATCGGAATTTCATCCAAAGAAATAAAAGACACAAACAAGAATTCCCGGCCTCAGTTTCCCTATCTTCAAGTCAAGCGGCTGGCCCAGAAACTCCCTGGTCCGTCCGCATCCCTCCCGCGCCCCCTGCCGGCGTAAGGGGACACTGTCTGGCCGCATCCCGCCGTAGCGTCTGCGCTCTCGGTCGGCGTGGACACTCCCGCGGCTGGGAATATAAAGGCCGAAGGGCCAGAGAAGATCCCGAACCAGAAAAGATTCTAAACCCTGCGGGAAGAGAGCTGAAGGCCCCAGAGCCGGCCCTGGGGCGGAGACTGACAGCTCGGGGCGTGGTTCCCTAGGGGGCGGGGGCTCGGGCGGGGCGGGGCCAGCCGGCGGACCCAGACGTGGCGCAGTGGCCCGGCCGTTCGCCTTTAGCTTGCGGATCATCTTCGGCCCGGTCCCGATGCACCTCCCGCTGCCTCCACCGCCCCTGCTGCTGCTTCTCGCGGCACTCGCGGCCGCCGTCACCACCTTCCGGCCCGACTGGAACCGTCTGCACGGCCTGGCCCGAGCCCGGGTAGAGGTAAATGCTCTGGTCCCTAGCTCAGGGACCACTGCCCCCAACCCTCTGGCCCCTTAGCTTTGGAATCACCGCTCACTTTGGCCCCAGGACCCTCCTGACTCCCAAGTCCCCCTCAGGGCCGGGACCAGCCCTCCCGCTCCCCAGCCTCAGGACGCCCCAGCACCCACCACCGTGGAAGCCTGAGATACCCGATGGTGCTGTCTGGAAACCCGAACTCCTCCCTAGTTTCCCATCCGGCTGGACAGCGGGCCCCCAGACACACTGGCCCTGTCCCCTAACTCTACTCCCAGCCTGTGACTCTTCCAAACCTGTCCTCTGGAGCCTAACTTTACATCCTCCCATCACTCCACTTTTTCCTGGACTTCCTCCCCCACCCCAGTTCCGGTATGTGTCTCCCTTCCCTGAGGGAGGGAAGACTTTCTGGGCGCTTGCCCCACTAAGCAAAAGCCAACTGCATTACCAACATTTACTCTGCAGCAGGCCCCCATCCTCCTCTGTGAGGAAATTACCCGTCAGAGTCCCTGTTTGGTTGTGTGACTTGAATCATCACAGATCCTCTATGGGCCTTAGTTTTGTCTGACAGAAGGAGGGGGAGGAGGAAGGAGGAAGGAGGACTAGAATAGTCCTGGGGTCTGGACTCCTGCTGGGAAGTGTCTCTCCCCTCTGGGAGTGCAGGGAGGGGCCCACACATCCTCCCATGTTGCGGAAGCAACCAGATGGAGGCCCAGCTCTGCATGGGGCTAGGTAGGGACCAGATGGCAGGTATCTCTAACGGGGTCTCCCAGGGCAATTCAGAGCTGTTCCCTTCTGGCCTGCCTCCACCCTGAGGTTCTAGGGGCCAAAGTCCAGGCCCAGGTCTCTACTGCCTGAGAGAAGTAGAGTAATCATTTCTTTTGGGCATTGGGAGTGAGTCAACAGTCAGTAAGGTGTGCAGGCAAGAGCCCCAAGGCTGGTAAGTGCCTTTGGGTCACTGGTCTTGCTCCTCTTTTACCTGATGTCTGTAAGCCCCTGTACAGAGTTCCCCCCTTCTGTCATAAGGGAACTTCTGTTTCAAAGGTAATCCACAGCCTCATCCAACTCTGGGAGGAGAGTGAAATGGTCTTGAGGGTGTTATTGGGCAGATATGAAGGATTCCTGACCTATCTGATTTTGTCCCCCTCCAGACCTGTGGGGGATGACAGCTGAATCGCCTGAAGGAGGTAAGTTTTGTGTGTGTGTGTGTGTGTGTTTTGTGTTTTTAAGAGATAGGTTGGGGGGGGGGGCAGAGGGAGAGAGAAAATCTTAAGCAGACTCCACGCCTAGCACAGAGTCCGACTCAGGGCTCCATCTCACAACCCTGAGATCATGACTTGAGCCAAAATCAAGAGCCAGATGCTTAACTGACTGAGCCAGCCAGGTGCTCCTGAAGGAGGTAAGTTTGAAGAAAGGGGTCTCCAGCTCTGTCTCCACTGAGCCCCTTGGGGGATGGGTAACATAGTCCTACAGATTGGCTGGAGGGGACGTTCCCTGGGGTGGGAGTCAAGAGTGTGTGACCTCAGCAGGCTTCAGTTTCCTGTCGGTATCTGGAGGGGGTCGGGGTCTGATTCTCTGGTTCTTCCCCAGGTGAAGGCCTTTGTCACCCAGGACATCCCTTTATAGTATCCTTTTTCTGTTGTGGGGGAGGGAGGATGGGGAGGAGGATCTGGGAGAATCTCCTTCCACTTAACTTCACAGATAGGGATGACAAATGGTTTTCATCTGACAAGTGGAATTGATAGTGACTGCCCAGAGAATTCCTAGGTGGTAGGCAAGAGAAATGGACTACTGATGATTGCCACAGACACGGGAACGGAGAAGAGAGCCCTTTACTTCTCTGAACTCTAATTTCCTCACGTGTAAATGGGGGATCCCTGCCCTACCTGGGCAAAAGAGGCAGTGCTGTTCACGTGCTGTTCATAGGTGGGAGACCCCACCGGCCTCGGGTCACCACTACACGCCTTAACAACTCCAGTCACAACCTGGTAATGAAACACCTTCCAGGGGCCGACCCAGAGCTCGTCCTGCTGGGCCACCGCTACGAAGAACTGGAGGTGCGGCTTGGAAGGCGGGCGGGGGCGGGGTGGGGGTGGGGTGTCGGGGCGAGGCGCACTGACCCCACCCCTCCTCTACTTCAGCGAATCCCACTCAGCGAAATGACCCGCGAGGAGATCAATGAGCTGGTGCAGGAGCTCGGCTTCTACCGCAAGGCGGCGCCCGACGAACCTGTTCCCCCTGAGTACCTACGGGCGCCCGCCAAGCCCGCCGAAGGCGCTCCGGACCGCCCTGACCTTTAGGTCCGGGGACGCGGGCCCACCTCCTCACCCGCCTGAGCCCTGGGGACAGAATGAAGCGCTCAGCGTCCCGGGAGCACCTCCCTCGCTGAGGGCCGACGCCTCGTCCCTGAGCCGGCAGAGATGGAGTTGGGGTTTCCTTCTAACCCCTCTTTCTTCCCTACCCAGCTCAATTAAATCCTCTTCCGCCTTAACTGAGACTCGACCCCTTCCTTGCTGCGGGAGGGTGGGGAATAGGAGCCCCCCTAATACCCCCGAAAGGCCCAGCATCCCCAAATACCTGGCTGCTGGAATGGGGATGTGTGCACGCCTTGCCAAGCTGCCATAAATTTAATAACCCCAAGAGAGGCAGAGAGGAGTCAGGGTCGTTGAAAACCAATAATTTATCAAAACGCAGCGTGTGTATGCAGGGGCGGGTGTCGCAACAGACAGGGCAGCAGTGGGCAGGCGCACAGGGAGGGGATGGTGCCTGGATGGTGGGGGCAGCTTGCCGCAGGCGGGCCGTGCGGGCAGGGAGGCTAGACGTTCTTGCCGCGCAGGCGCAGCTCGTGGCGCCGCAGGTGGTTGTAGAGCGACTGCACATAGGTGAAGACGCACTTGGGGTCGGGCTTCTTGCCCATGATCATCATGTCCTCCACCTCCACCAGAGGCACGCAGTCCACCAGCATCCTGCAGGGAGGGGGCACGGGGTGGTTGTCAGCGCCGACCCCGCCTCCTGCGGCTACCCTCTACCTGGAGGTCTTTTCACTGCTTGCAGCCTGTTGGTCTTCCATAAACTCCAGATTCTTGACTGACTGAAGGGGTAAAAGCTTTCGGGGAAGACAGGAAACCCCAGGCCCCACTCACCGAAGCCTAGAAGCATCACTATGGGGAGCCAGGCCAGGCAGGCGGAGATGGGAGAGGAGCACCATGCTCCATTCCAACTCTGGGCAGGTCCATGTCTCTACCCCTAGCCCGGGGAGGGGGGGGGGGTCCTGCCTCCAGACTCCACCCATGTTCTCTCTGGAGGGCCTCCTACACACCCTCAACGGCACACTCCAGCTCGCACAAGCCTCTGGGTTGGGCCATTGGATCCAGTGGGGCCTTACCAACGGGAAATCTTTCTCTGCAGTCAGGACCCGCCCCTGTTAACCCTCTGTGCCCTGGATTATCTCTCAGATGCCTGGCCTGGAACCTCCTGCAGAGAGGCCCGGGAACTCCTGTCCTTGCAGCAGGGGACAATCTCACTACATGAGATGGAGGACAGCGAGTGTATGTGTGTGTGTGTGTGGGGGGGAGTTCTTTAACCCTTACCACCTGCCTTGGCTAGAGCAGGGGAGGCAGATGAGGGTCCCAACCAAAACATCCAGGACTACCTACAACATGCTCAAGAGTGGGACCGCCCTTCTGTCACCCTCCAGAGTGCTAGCTGTACTTTACAGATAGGGAAACTGAGTCACAGACCAGGAGTCATGTTTCAAGCCCCATAGCTTAGTAGGTGCAGGGCTGGGCCTCCTGGGACTCAAGTACCCCAGTCCTGGCTGCTGACACTTGCCTGGAGCCCCCTCTTCCCTATTGCAGGAGCCATCTCCCCACTCTGGAGTCAATGGGCGGCAGCATCTGACAGCCCCAGAGCTCTAAAGCTGGAGTGCGCTCCTTGGCTCCATTTCCCCTCCTCTCCCAAAGCAAGACCTTTTCTGCCTTGCTCCCTCCCATGACCATGTTACCTGAATTTCCTTTGGCAGGGAAGGCATAAGGGCAGGAATTGTTCCTATTGCCAACACACCAAAGGGCCCAGGACTACCTCCTCCCATCTTGTGCCCTCAAGGTCAAACCTTGGGACCATGGTAGGGCTGGGGCCTACTCCCAGCTCACCTGGACTCCTTCATTGAAGCAGCTTGGGAGGCAGGAGACCTCTGTTTCAGTCCAGGCTGTACCCCTGATCAGCTGTGTGTGCTAGATAAAGCTCTGCCCTGTTCTGTGACTCAGTTTCTCCATCTCTATAGCAACAAGTTCTCTGCCTCACTGGAGACCTTGGGAGCACTTAGGATGAATGAGGGGGTTTCTGACTCTGTTGCTGATGTGCTATGTGCCCTTGGGATCATGTCTGCCCCAGGCTGGATTCATTTCCCCGGCTACACTATGGGGAAAGAGGCAGCCTCTCTCTGCATCTTCTTCAAGCTGTGGCTATCACCCCAGGGATCCCGGGCTCCCCAATGTGGAGCTCCCTCCCGCCTCTGGTGTCTTCCCTGGAGACCTTATAAAGCCATTGTTTACACTGGGGCTCACAGCTCAGGGCTCCAGCTGCCCCAGTGACAGGCCAAACACAGGGCAATTCGAGCAACAGCACGGCTGAGTCACACTTTCCAACTGGATCAGGGCTGGGTTGGCCCCTCTCCTTCCAGGCCAGCCTGCTGGGCAGCAGCTCCTAAGTCCATATATGACCTGGAGACAGAACCAAGCCCATCCTCCCCTCACCTGCATGGCTTCTCTGGGTATATGTGTGCACATGTGGGCTGCCCCCCACATGGCTCCAGGCCCCGTGGGGCATCTGAGTGCACGGCTAGCTCTGTCCCTGATTCACATTACTTTGGGCAATCCCCTTGCTCCCTCTGAGCCTTTGTCTTTTCTTCTCTCTACACAACAGGTGGGAAAAGTGATGGGCTAAGGAAAACAGCTGCTAAGTGGGGAGTATGGAGTTCCGGTTTCTGGCCCTGTCTCTGACCTAAAACCTCCAGGACGCCGAGCCACCTTTCTCCTTCTCTGAGCAGCTCGTCTGGAATGGACAGGTAGCTCAGGACCTGAATTCTGTGGCCCTGAGGTGAGGTGACTAGAGAGAAAATGCCAGAGCTGGTGTAGAGATCCAGATCCAAATCCAGAAACATCTTCCTGTTACACGGGCCCCACTCCTGAGCTCTCCAATGAGTGTGGCACCACCAGATCCCCAGTGCCCAAACTGGAGGCCTAGCAGATTCCTTGAGCCTCCTTCTCTCTCCCTAACTGGATACATCAGGAAGCCTGTCCTACTTCTTATTAAGCTGCTTCAGCTATCTAGCCCATTCCTTCCCTCCCCATCCCTCATCCAGGCATTGTTCTAGAATGCTAACCAGACCACATACATTACTTCTCTGTTTGGAAATCTTTTATGACTCTCGTCCTCAGGAGGAAGTTCAAACTCCTGTGGCCCCTTCTCCCCTTCATACCCAGACTAAACTTCCTTCCCTTCCCAAGTGTGCCATGCTCTCTCTCCCTATCGACCCCAGCCCTGTGCATAAGCTCATCCCTCTGCCTGGGACTCCCTTTCCCTCCTTTATCCTGAACTTGTCATTCAGATCCCAGCTCGGTTTGCACTTTTTTCAGATAGCTGTCCTGGGCCTGCAGGCTGGGTCAGGTGCCTCCTCTGGGGTTCCCTCCGGGGCTTGCTCCATCTCAGTCCTACTCATGTGGGTCATCACTGCCCCTTTAGAAGAATGGTCTTGCTGGCTAGGCCCCAAACTACCAGAAGATAGGGCCACGTCTGGCGCCTTCCGGCTCTTCTCGGGGTCCGGTTGCTTCCCCCACCCACCTCCCGGGTCTCTCTCTGTGCCCCTCTGAGCAGAGTCCAGCGTACAGCACAGGTGGGCGAGGCGGCGTTTCTCACCGTGGGGCCCCTGAGCAGGGGTTAGGACTTTTTGGTTTTTACCAGCCCCTTCTGGACCAGACAGCGGTAGAACTCCTGGATGTACGTGTACACGCACTTCCAGTCAGGCTCTCGAAGCCGCACCATGTCCTCTGTGTCCAGGAGCTGCGGGCACTCCGCATGGGTCCTGGGGAGGGTAGGGGGCCGGGAAGGGGCAGGGAGGGAGGCAGGGCCCGGGAGGGGAAGAGGGGAAAGAGGCAGAGAAGAGAAAGGGGAGGAGAACAGAGAGACACACACATACACACACACACAGAGACAAGAGTTCAGTTACGTTCTCAGTGCTGCAGTCGGCCGGCCCCCCCGCATGCCCCTTCCCCATTGTGGACGTGCCGCTCACTACCCATCACTAATGGTGTGCGATGCAGACAGGGGTGGGGGGCCAGACCAGTCACAGGTGCAGAGAACTCTTGGGGCAAGCGGGAACGGGGTGTGGGGCAATGGCGTTGGCACTGAGGTCGGAGAGGAGGGCTGTGCCCCAGGGGAGGGGGGGTGCGGGAGGCGTGAGAGGAGGTGGGGAGGGGAAAGAGGAAGAAATCTGGGGGAACCAGAAAGAGAAAAGGAGAAAAGGAAAGACAGATGGAGGGTGCTGAGGGTGAGGTGAGCAGACAGGGTAACGATTCCAAAGTGGAGGGCTTGCTGATGTCCTATATAAGCCTCTGGCAGCACCTATATAGGCTGGGCGGGCACGGTGCCCGGGCCAGGAGCCTCCTTTTGGAATCTCCAGCCGGGATCCCGTGGGAGCAGGAAGCTCTGGTGATAGTGGGAGGACAGCAGGACAGAGAAAGGGAGAGAGAGAGGGAGGAGGGGGCAGAGGGAGGATAGAGGGGATATGGACAGGGCCACCTGGTGGGCCTTGGCCGGGGCTGGTAGGCGGGCCGGCGGCTCCTTCGTTCCGGCGGGCACCTGGCACGCTCAGCGGCGGGTGGGCAGGGTGGAGAGGACAGGGGCTTTCTGGGGAAGGGGGGATCTCAGCCACTGTCTGACAGTGCAGCTGGCCGGCTCTAAGGGGCCTTGGGGCAGCTGGGCCTGGCCCAGATGCGCAGCCCCGGATGCCCAGCTGACACCAGCAGGGCTGGGGCCCACACTTACTCTGCAGATGAGAAGGCCACCTCGAAGTTCTGACGCCGGTTCTGCGGGCTGAGCTGCCCATAGTCGAAGGCCTCGGGGAAGAAGTTGTGCACCAGGGCACAGAAGGCCATCCCATCACTCCAACTTGAGGAGAAGTTCTGGATGTCCACGTGCTATGTATGGGTGGTGGAAGGACTGGTCAGCTTCCCCATAACTTCTATGCCCCCAGCGTTTGGCATTCCAGACGTAGGGCAACTGGGGTCAGAGAGGCCCTGTAGCTTTCCCAAGGCTGCACAGCGGTTGGGCAGTGGGAACATGAGCATCCTTCAATTGAGTTTGTCAACTCCCACGTCTGCTACGTATAGGCACAGAGCAACCAGGAGGCCCAGCACCACCCGGCTAAGACCATGGTCATGCTTCCCTCACTCCTTCCCTTACTTACAGAAATTTACCCAGCTCCCCTACTCCCATTTCCAAGAGGAATGAGGGGGGACTCCAAGGGTGAGGTCTGACTCTGACCTGGGTCCCTCATTAGGCCCTGCCACTTAATCACTTATTCTGGAATCTAGGGCACACTGTGTGTCCTCTTTGAGCCTGTTTCCTCATCCCCAAAGAGGGCTTCCATCCTCCCTGCCAGGCACGGGGGCTGTGAAAAGCACAGGGTGTGAGAAGCAGTTCTGCCAAGAGGGAGGTGCAGAGCGGCGGGGTGGGGGTTGTGGGGAGAAGAAAGAAGCTAGGCTGCCTGGCCTCATAGAGCTCACCTCATAGCCACGTGTCTTGGCTCGGCACCAGTCCAGCAACATCTGCTTGATGCTGTTAGCGTTGGGGACCCCAAAGCTGGTGGAGCGCTGCACGGCTGCGCGGGGTCCACCAGGGCTGCTGCAGGGGCGCGTGGGGGCGGGGGGGTGGTGGTGAGGCAGGGCCGGGTCACACCACCAAAGGGGACGCTGCCTCCGCCCGCCCATCCAGCCTGTCCCAGGCCCCGCCTTCCCCGTCCTTCAGGCCCCTCCCAGCACAGCTCCCACAGCGCCTTCCCGTTTCTGGCCCCGCCCAGCCACGCCCCCCTGCTACTCACCCCGCGGCGCCTTCCTTCTCCAGCTTCTCAATCATGGCCTTGCGCGCCTGGGAGGCCGAGGTCTTGGGCAGGCTCTGCGCCTTCATCAGCTCTTTCTTCTTCTCTGCTTGGCGTTTCTCGAGTGCCGCCAGGCTGCCGAGCCGCGGGCTGGCCTCATCCTCGCGGTCAAAGATGCTGGGGGTGTAGGGAGGCGACTGTTAGGCTCCTCCTGAGCCTCGACCCCCACTTGCCAAGGGAGGGGTCTTGTTGTACCCTACACCCTGCGGTATATGCACCACCGGCAACACAGGTCAGCAGGGGAGGCGTCCTTATCACACCCATTTTGCAGAGTAGACTGAAGCTCAAAGGACAAGAAGGTGGGAGCCACTCTTTTCAACAGACTTGGCCCCTGGGGAGTTCTCTGAGAAGGCTCACTCTCTGATCAAGTTACTAGGTGAGTTCAGATTCTGGGCACTATCAACTAATAATGCCCACCAGCATAATCAGAATGATGATAATAATAATAGCTCATATCTATTGAGCCTTTCCTATGTGCCATTTTAAACTTCACAAGGGGAGGGGCACCTGGGTGGCTCAGTCGTTAAGCATCTGCCTTGGGCTCGGGTCATGATCCCAGGGTCCTGGAATCAAGCCTACATCAGGCTCCCTGCTTGACGGGAAGCCTGCTTCTCTCTCTCCCAGTCCCCCCAGCTTGTGTTTCGTTTCACTGTGCTCTCTCTCTGTCAAATTAAAAAAAAAAAAAAATCGTAAACTTCACAAGGGGAGGGAGGCCTCTGGCCTCAGGTTTCAGAGGGCTTGGGGGGCAGTGCAAGAACTTGAACACAGGTCTTTCTGACTCAGAGTTCTTGAACCCCTCTGGTTCCCAGCCTGAATTCTAATCCTACCAGCCCTGATATACTCCGTGGGATAGAGGTGTACTCCTCCCTCACGGAATAAGGTGCAAAAGTGCTCTGTGACCTGGGACGTGGTCTGCAGACACAGGGAAGGGGCAGGGCCATCAGGCAGCTCAGTGGCAGGCAGTCCTCTCTACAGGCTCAGTGTTATCGCTGCCACTCAGAGCTGGGAGACCCTGAGCAAGTCTCTGGCCTCCCCAGTGGTGTGGTTGAGGATTAGGTGAGATCACAAGGGGACCAGGAGTGGCCTGATTCCTGCTCGGACTCTCCCTGCCTGTATGCTTATCACCTTCCAGCACCATGGTCTACCCCTCTGTAGAATGGGTGTGCAGTGAGGTCCCATGTGGCACTGACTCCATGTGGTCCGGGGATGGGTACCTGTGCTCACCTGCCCATCTTCTTGGATGATGACGAGGAGAAGGTCTTGGTTTGCACCATGGTGCTGCTGCCACCATCTACAAGAAAGGGGAAGAGGAGCAGGGTGAGGGCGCCAGCTGGACGTCAGGACATAGGGCAGGGGGCTGTTGAGGGGGGGATGGTGGTAGCCACAGGCAGAGAAGAGAAAGTGACTGCTGGACAGAGAGACACACAGATGAAGGTACGGAGAGAGAGCTTGAGGAAGAGTCTGAGGAGGTGGGCAGGCAGGCAGGCACAGGGCGGCCTTACTCTCCGAGCGCCTCACAAAACTGGACTCCACTGTGGTGGTGCGGGTCGTCCGTGTGCCATCATCTGGAGGGGCAGGGGACGAGAGGAAGAATGTGAGGCATGGGGCCAGTGGGGTGGCTATATTCCCACCTGGAGCCCCGAGCCCTGCTTGGCCCCCTTACTGGAGTGGACGAGCCGCTCAGTCTTGGTGACAGTGCTGACAGCCGAGCCATCGGCTGCCCTCTGGCTGTGCTGCGTGGTGGTCTCAGTGGCTGTGTTGCCACGGCCCGCCCCTGGCCGGGCCCGTGCCTCTTGCAGCCGCCGTTCCCGTTCCTTGTCCCGCTGGTCTGGGCGGGGGTGGGGGGATGCCCCATGCATGCCCAGGAGGGCCACCCATCACCCACACAGCACGTATGCATGGGCACACAGGGCACACAAGATGGGGTGGAGGGCAACTTGTTAGAAATACTGAAGACACAGGGGGCAAGGGCCCTCTCTAGGAGTAGCTGAGGGTGAGGGGAAAGCTGTAACTTGGCGGGGGTGGGGGGCGGGGTGTGGTGTGTGGCAATGGACTCAGGCAGAAACGGGGAATATGGACTAGCTAAACTCAAAGGGGAAGTATTTGGATCCAAGAAGGGAGTTTCTGTGGGAATGAGTAGCTTATTCCAGAGTGAATATGCAGATCTAGGGAGGGAGTAGCAGAGTTCAGGGAAGAAGCTGAGTGAGGCTAGTAGCTGAGTGGGTCTTTAAATGGGTCTTAGGTGGGAAAAGAGCAGCTGGAGGAAGAAATATCTAGATCCAAGGAGGGAGTAATTGGAGGTACCTGAGAAGTAATTCAATACAGGGAAAGAGTGGTCAGGAGAGAAACTGGCAAAAGGGGTAAGTGGGCCTAAAGAAGTAGGTGGGTGGGCACAGGGGCTAGGTGGTCATCAGTGGGGCCTGGAGGAAGCAGTCAGATTCCGAGAGTATCTAGAGCAGCAAATGAATCTAGAATCTGAGGGAAAGAATAGCTGGGTCCAGGAAGTGCTCAGGGAAGGGGAAGCTGGGTGGGGGGCAGAGGCTATGGTGGTCATCAGTGGCTCTCAAGGAGAGAAAAGCAGCTGGGGGAAGGAGTATTTGGATTCAGGGTAGGAGTAGTCGGCAGCACTTGGGGAAGCAATGGGATCCAAGGGGGAGTAGCTAGGAAAGGGAGTAACTAGGTCTAGGAAGGAGAGGAGAAGCTGGTTGGGGATGGTATAACTGGGGTAGCCAGGGGGAAAGAAGGGGCTAGGGAAGGGAGAAGCTGGATCCAGGGGGAAGGAGGCAAGGGAACATCTGGGGCTAGAGAAGAAGCTGGGTAGGGCAGTTTACTGAACTAGAGTGTCCATGAATGGACCCCAGCGTAAGGGGAGCAGCTGGGCGATGGAGCAGCTGAATCTGGAGTGGGGCAAGTGGCTCTCTACCTCTCTTCTTTTGTCGGAGCTCACGTAGTGCAGCCCGGATGAGCTTCCGTTCCTCATAGTCTGTCGTCTGATCCAGCTGCAGATAGAACCCGTCGTTACCCACCTGCTGGCTGCTGGTTCCTGCCCCCTGCCGACCCCTAGTCCACCAGATCTGGCCATACCATCTTGTCCAGGATGCTTTCGTCCTCGATGGCCATCAGCTCCTCAGCGCTCAGCGGAGCCCGCCTCTCTGGTGCTTTGTCCACCCGGGTTTGCTCGGCGCCATTAGCCACTTCCACTGCTGCAGCAGGGGGCTCTGCTGGCTCTGGCTCCATCTGGAGGGTGGGGACGACATGGACTTTAAGGAGGGGTGTAGAGGAAACCAACCATGCCCCCAGTGGACAGGGGACCAGGCCCTGGGTCTGCGGGCACAGCCTTGGAAATATCCACCAACTGGTCAGACTGCCTGCTCAAGGATGGTCATAGTGTGGTCAGACTCAGGGAAGAGGCACCGACAGCCTTGCCATAGGGCTTCCCATCTACCCGGAATGGTGTTAATACCATGCAGTGCCAATACTGGTGATTTTCATTGGATATTAAGCATTGGATAAACACTAGGGATTTTACTGTCCCTATTTAGCATAAGGGAAAACTGAGGCTCAGGGTAGCTGCATGACTTGCCCACAGTCCTTCCGTAAGTGTGATGTAGCCTGGGGTCTGAGCTGAAGGTAGCTTAACTCCTGAACCTCAGTTCTTTCTGCTGCTTCATTCCCAGCCCCCTCCCACTGTGCTCTGTTCCTGGCAGTTCCCAAGGCCTGGGTCCTCCTGGGCCAGTGCCCAGGCAGCACATGCCACACACACACACACACACACACACACACACACACACCAGGGCCTTTGGGCTCCTGACCACACACACACCCACACACACCCACACACACCCACACACCCACACCCACACCAGGGCCTTTGGGCTCCTGACCAGGTGTCTGACTGAGATTGCTCAGAGCCAAGTCCTCTCTGGAGCCTGCCCCTGCTCCCTCTAAGGGGCCTGCAGCCCCAACCTAGCACCCTACCCCTCCCAGGCCACCTTCCAACCACTTGCGGACAAGCTCCCAGCCCAATTATCACAGCCCCTCCCCTCCTGGCAGGGCCTCTCTGTTGTGAGGGTAAGGAGAGCCAAAGGAGCAGCTGCTTTAGGGAGACTCAGCCTGGCTGGGGCAGAGTAGGGGTGGGGGTGGGGGCTGGGCCCTGGCCAGGGGCCGCTGGGGCAGCCACCAGGCATGCCTCAGGGCCAGGAGCCCGGCACCCTCTCGCCTGAGTGTTGGAGCACTGGCATCCCAGTCCCTCTGCAGATAGGTAAACTGAGGCTCAGAGAAGGTAGTGGCATAACTTAAGGCCCCTCAGCAGAGGCAGAACCCACTCAACCCCCCCCCCCCCCCCCCCCCCCCCCCCCCAGCCCATAGGGACTTACGAGACTGCTGCTGCAGGCAGGGCCGGCAGAGGAGCAGCGGCGGGTGCTGAAGGCAGGCGGGTGGGCCACGGGGGTCCCAGCATCCTCAGCCGCCTGGAAGAGGGCCTCGGGATCGGCAGCGGCCAGGAGCAGCTCACTGGGCTCCAGCTCGGGCTCAAGGTCAGGCGCAAGTGGGACCCCCAGCCGCAGGCTCAGCACCTCCACCTGCCTGCCCAGTGCATCCAGCCGCCGGCTCAGTGCTGCCGTCTCCACCCGCAGCTCTTCAGCTGCCCGGGCCACTGGCTCCATGGCTGAGGCTGCCGCCTCAGCCGCCTGGGTCACTGCCGCCCGGCCTGCCTCAGCCACTGCCCGCAGCTCCTCCAGCGCCAAGCCCAATCGCTCCTCAAGGGCTGCAGCCAGCTCAGACCCAGGCCCCGGTACCCCCGGCATGGTGGTGGCAGGGGCTCTATGGTGGGGTGACGAGGGGCACAGTGGTAGGGACAGTTGCCTCTGGCTGGCAGTGTCAGAGTCTTTGCAGCTGGCCTGAGGGCGAAGGCAAGGGCAGTGGGCCTGCCCCGCCCCTGCTGGCCTCCCGGCCTCCCAGCCTGCTGCCCGCCAGCTGGGGCTGGGGCCCAAATAGAAACCTATTCTGGGCTCCCTGTGGAGGGGGCTGTGGGGGAGGGGTGGCCTGGCCAAGCAGGCAGACCGCCAGGCCTGGCCCTGGCCCTGCAGAGATCACAGACTGGCAGTACAGAACCTCTGCACGGGTCCTGAAGGACTACCTAGGCCATAGCCCCATGCCCCACAGATGGGGAAATCAAGGCAGGGAGCAAGGAATGGGTCTGCCTGGGCCACCATTTGCATTAACTATGAGGATCCAGTCTGCCAGGCTCCAGAGCCTGCACTCCTTTGCCTTTAGGCCATGCAGTTTTAGAAAGCCTTGAACAAATGGGGGAAATGGAGGCACAGAGAGGCGGGACTTTGAGCAATCTGCTATAAGAAGTGTCTCGTCCCTGACATAAATATTCTCTGGCCTGCCTGTGGCCCTGGGATCCAACCACAGATTTTGAGCACGTTTTAGGCACTTTTCTGCTTTCACTTGATTCTAGATGGGGAAACTGAGGTGAGTTGGTGGTATCAGATGCAGAGCTCACGTATGTACCTCCCACCCACCCCAAGGGCCTCAGCCACCATCCCCTCACTCTCTTGGCAGAGAGCAGTTAGGTCCTGCTCTGCAGGGGAAAGGGTGCTTTCTTGCCCCCACCCTCTCCCAGTCACCCCCGAGAAGGCCCAAGTCTGGCTCTAGCCATCTCACCTCAACCAAAGTCCCATTCAGTCCCCAGTGCAGCCCAGAGGACATTACCTGGGCAGCCGGATGGCCCACTGGGGATCCCTTCCCCAGCTGAGCTCCCAGCCAGCTGATCCCAGGCTCGGGAATGAATAATGGAAGGGTGCAGCGTATTCAGTTCTCGTGGCACCTGCTAGGCTGCAGCCTCACCTGACCGGCACCCCCTGCCTGTCCTCCCATCAGTGTTTCTGCTCAGCCCCACAGAGATGTTGACGCAGATGGTAATCACTAATCTCCAATCTCCTAAGAGGCCAGGCTGATCTTGGATGAGAAGATCAGCAGCTTTGCTTCTTGGGGCTGAGGCTCAGTTTGGAGTAGGAACAGGAGCACTGGGACTATCACAGGAAGAGGGGCAAGCCCTCACCACCCTCTCTGAAATTCCATTTTCCCATCTGTTCATTAGGAATGAACCAACCAATTTTTGGAGTAAGGACCAGAGATCAGCATGTGGGAAGCCTGGGGCCAGTACAGAGTAAGCTTCTGACACACCTAGTGGGCAATACAGACCCTAGTCTGCCCTTAGCTCTGCCACCAACTGGCTCTGGACTGTAGGTAGCCACCTGCTCTGTCTGGGCCTCAGTTTCCCTGTTTGTGCAATGGGGGAGGAGTGGAACCAGAGGAACCCCGCCAGCCTACAGCCTGAAGCAGTCTATATAAGATTGATGGATCGTGAGGCTGGTGGGGTAAGGAGGGGCTCACCTTAATGCTGCAGCCTCCCCGGCTAGCAGGGGAGGCATGGCTGAAGCTGGTGACGTGAGTGACGCTACCCAGCTGGGCCAGGGTCCCAGGGCTGCTGATATGGGTGATGGTGCTCTTGCCCCCACTGCTGGTGCTGAGGAGGGTGGGAGGCGCCCGCAGCCCCAGCGTCAGTTCTGGAGGAGAAGGGCTACTGTCAGATCAGCTGCAGTGAGGGCGATGCCAGCCAAGGTTAATGGTGCCCCTTGCTCCCAGCACACCCTTTGGAGAAACCCTGAACCCTGGCCACAGCACTTGCCCTATGTGCAGAGCTGGGTGGCTGGCTGCAGGCACTCATCCCCAGCAGTGGGGAGACAGCAGGGAGGCCTACCTGCCCTCTGGTTGCCTGTGGGCAGCAGCACTCGGCTCGTGGATGCCTGGCCACGGCCATCCTTGATCTCGATGGTGAATGTGGTCTTCATACTGGCCCCTGGCTCGGCAGTGCCGACAGGCACGGGAAGCGGGGCACTGGGCTCCTCTGAGCGGGCCACGGGCCCCCCTGCTCTGTTTTCAAGGGGCCTGGCAGCCAAGCCCCGCCCCCTGGGGCCCTCCTCCTGGGGGCAGCTCTGAAGCTGGGCCAGGGGCCTGGCTGTTCCTCGTGGCTCCTTGCTGAAGCGGGAGGAGGTGGCACTGGGGCCCCGTGAGGAGGAGCCACTGGAAGAGGAGGCAGGGGTAGTGCTGATGTGGGAGGGGCCCAAGAGTCTTGTGGGGGTTGAGGGACCCAGGGCCAACCGGGGTGGACCATCCTGGAGCCCAGCAGCCATAGGAGAATCAGATGTGAACTTGCGCACACGATCCCGCACGGAGCTGGCCCGCTGGAATGGGGAAGGTCCACTGGCAGGGGTCGGGGGTTCTAGAAGGCATAAGAGGGCTATCAGTGACTTGGTGGGACAGGGACTGCCCTGAGTCTACAGTAGTGGGAACAGGTAGTACCTCGGTTCTGGGCTGGCTGGCGGGGGCTGAGCACGGACAGGGAGCGTTGGCAGGGACGGGGTCCAGCCAGGTCTGGCAGTTTGGAGAAATGGTGGTGGCCAGGTGGGGGAAGATAAAGGAGACGTGGATATGGGGGTTCCACCCCTCATAGTTCTCTCCTCCATACCACCTCAGCCTCCCAGCCCCTTCCTGTACTCCAGCCTCCCCATCCCGTCTTGTACCTCCTTAGCTCCTGGCCTCCCCACTCAGCTGTATCTATCTTATAGCCTCCTCCTTCTCCACCCACACTGACCCTAGGATGACTTGGACACTCCTGGGGGCTGGGGCTAGGGCTTGGGCTGGAGGAAGGGTGCCCAGATCCTCCCTGCCGATGGAGATGGGGGACACCCCCCCGGCCAGGACTGCCCATGGCCTCAGCTGGGAGATGGGCGCACTCCCTTATTGGGGAAAAGAATGTGCTTGAGGCCCTTTGCCTTTCAAGGCTGCGGGGAGGCCTCTGGCCATGGGTTGGGGGGGGGGGCGGGCCAGGCTGGGGGTGGGGACACTTCAGGGCAGTAGGAGGAGTGTCAGGGACTGCCTAGCCTTGAAGAAGCTGAAGCTGTCTAGGCACTAGAGCCCATTTTCCAGACACGGAAGGGGAGGCCTGTAGCTACCCCTGCTGGGACCCTCACCTGCTCTCTTTGTGTTGGAAGGACCTTTGGTGGGGCCTTGGACAGCTGGGGGCTCTGTGGGGCCAGGCAGGAGCTGCAGGGGAGACATAGCATAGGCAGGGCCTGCCTCCCAAACCAAGGAGCTCACCTGCCTGGCATCCCTGTCCGTCATCCACACTCACCTTGCTGACCACCTGCTTCTCAGTGCTGGGGGTGGCTGGCGCTTCCTGGGGCTCAGGACTGGTGGCCCTGGGTGGGCTGGAGGGTGGCTCTGGGCTGCCCACAGCCTCAGCAGCAGGACACTGGGCCTCAGCAGGCTCTAGTGGAGGCTCAGGAGAAGCAGTGGTGGGTGAACTGGCGGACGAGGCAGGTAAGCTGGGTGTGCCCCCAGGTGGGGCCCGCAGCAGGAGTGTCACCGTGGTCACATCCCGGCTGGTGCCCTGGGGGGTTGGGGTTGGCTCTGGGACCTCTGCCTGCTGCTCCTGTTTCTCTGGCTCTGGCACCTGTGGGTGACCCACGGGATGCAGCCAAGGCTCCCCAGGCTGTCAGGTGCCCAGGGCAGGGCAGGCAAAGCAGAGGGGCCAGGCATAGCTTCCTGTGGGCACACCCGCACATGCATGGACGCTGATCCTCACTTCTCAACCTCCTGGCACTGCCTAGTGGAGGGTGGTTCAGAGAGGACCAGATCCTATGCCAGGGGTTGGGGATGAAAGGAGACCTGCTGGGGACTCCTGGCCTTAACAGATCCCTGGAGCTGAGGCCCCAGAGCCCTGATCCTAGCCTGGCTAATCAGTGGGTGTGTCTGTGGGGGTAGTCCTTCAGGGACTGGGACCCAGTGGCCTCTGCTGGCCACTTAAGGAATCTACACAGCTTGACCACACTCCCCGGAGAACAGTCAACTCTGTGAACAGTGCTCCACCCATCAGCTGGGGTGTGATAGGTAGGCCCTGATAAGCCAAAGTCAGGATGTGGGCTGTTTGGACAGGGAGGGACAGCCCTCAGGATGGGTTTAAGCTGGGGAGGTACCAGGGTCAGATTTACATTTCAGGGAGATTGCATTGGCTACTGAGTGGAGGCTGGATGGCCATGGTGGGTCAGAGGGGGGCATGGAAGTAGGGAGGCCAGCAGGGTGGTAATGGGGAGACGTACTCGGGAGCAGTATAGACAAGATGGCTTTGAGGGGAAGGCCTGGGTAGATGCAAAGTCTAGACTGGGGGACATGTGGCCAGAAGTTGCCCAGGAGAAGAGGCAGGGGCCTGAGATAGAGCCCTAGTGTCCACCCCCCCCGCCCCGGGTCAAGTACCAGCCTAGCAAAGACACACAGGTGCTCTTTGCTGCTGGCATCCATGGGCACAGGACACTGGGCTACGCTCCCACCGTGCTCACCTTCCTTCCCTCACACCGTTCCAGCCTCTGTGCTGCCCGCCCCTTGCTCTCCTCTCTTGAGCCACTGTTGGGACGCCCGCTGCACAACCTCCCAGCCAACGTGGCAGCTGGAAGGGAAGGACAAAATGTCAGTGGGTGGCCCGGAGGTGCTGTGGGGAGCATGCAGCAGGGCACAGGGCAGGGCCAGGGCAGAGCACTTACCCTCAATCTCCTGGGCCCTTATGCGGCGGATGGCAGCTCGGATCAGCTTGCGTTCTTCATACTCACCGGCACCTCGCAGCTGTGGATGAGAAGCAGGCCACAGGTGCTGGACCGCGGAGGCCGGCTCCTCACCTGCCCCGCCCCATCCCCCGCCCTGGCCTGGGCCTCACCAGCGCGGTCAGCTCTTCCACATCATTCATGGACTCCAGCCGCCCTGCCAGCCGTGCCAGAGCAGCTCGCTGCTCCGCCTCCTGCTGCTGAGAGCTGCAGGGACATCAGGACCATAACCGCCACTGCCACAGCCAAGTCATGGAGGATGTGGGCTGAGGGGTGGGGCCAGGACAGGGTACCCAGAACCTTGGCAGAGGGGCAGGGAGCGGCGCACCCCCTCTGGCTCCCCACTGGCACACGCCTGCCCATGTCCGCGAGCACTCAAACCACAGGCTCAGACGTGCTGTGGACATGGGTGTGTCCAGGGCCCCGGGACCGGCGAGTGGTCCGGGCCCGCATTCACCCCGGTGTATTCCAAATGCCGGCCGGTACTGCCATCTGCACACCCAGATGGGCAGCAGACACAGCTGTGCTCATGCCTGCCTGCACAACGCCAGCCTCCTCCCACCTGCATGACCACCGCCCTGGCCACTCACTGCAGCCAGTTCTCCTTGTTGTCCTGCCGCTCGGCACGGAAGCGCTTGGATGCCAGGGCCTCCTCCTCACGCTGCAGCTCCTGCCGCTGCAGCTCCCGGATGGCCGAGCGGATGCGCCGCCGCTCTGCCAGATCCGCTGTGACCTCCAACTGTGGGGTGGGCGGGGGTGAGGGGCGAGTCATTTTGGCTGCCGGGGTGGAGGGCGGGCACCAGCTGCCCACAGCTTGGCCTGGGCCACAATGAGTGGTCTGTCTCTACTCTCTCTGCCACATGCCTGTCACGAGCCTGCCCTCCCACCCACCCAGGGTCTCAGGGAGACCCGGCCCATGGAACCAGAGCTCCTGGACAGGCCGCTGTGCACTGTGGTTTACAGAGTGGGCGGCCAGCAACTGCCCACTGGGCCAGTTGCCAAGCCAGGCACCACTTCCTGAGATTTCAGGGACTCCTGTCTCAGAGTCCTTCATCAAACCCCAAAGAGCCTGGGAGTCAGGAGGAGGGAGGCCACCCTATGGGCTCCTAACAGGGTCCCTGGGGGAGGAAAGGGTGATTAGGGCAGCCGGAGTGACCCTGTGAGCAAGGAAGATTCCCATGTTCTTGTCCCAAAGCACTACAGCCTTGCTGGGGGTAGCAGCCTCATCCACACTGGACTGATGGGAAAACTGAGGCAGAAGCAGGTGCTCAGGAGTCCTAGTTTCTTGCCCGGCTGGGGGCTATTTTTTTCCCCCTGTACTGACCCAGTCCTAACCACCATCAAAGGGGCCAGGGCCCAGAGTAGCAGGGTCAGTTCCCCAGATAGATAATGCAGCTGCACTAGGGTCTACCCAGGGCCCTAGAGAGGGTATCAATGGGGGAACAGGTGCTCCCACCAGCTTCTGGGCCTCTCAATCCCTGGGAAATTGGAGGCGGCTGGTCTAACCAGGTTCAGGAAAGGGCACCTTCGCTGGGCAGAGTCAGCCAATTCTGTTGTGCCCCCCCCCCCAACCAGTACCTCTCCCCCCTACAGTCTGTGGCTCAAGAAAGAGAGGACTGACCTGGAGAAATCATTCAGGGGTAGGGTCCAGGAACCCTCTACCTCCTTCCTTATAGCCTCCTCCCCCATCATTCCTTCCTACTCCAGGATGGGGGGCCAAGTGGTGATGGGGATAGGTTTCAGCAGGGTGTATGGGCTGGCCCAATCTGCCATCAGGTCACTTGTCCTAGTCTGAAAAGAGTAGGGAGAGCTCTGGGGGACAGATCCCTCCATGGTTCCTTCAGGCTCCACATTTCTGAGCAGCTATGGGAGGGTCCCTTGAGGCTCAGGCCAGAACCCCCAGCTTGCTCCAGCCTCAGTCCACGCCTGGCTGGGTGGTCAGGAATATGTCCTTAACCTCTCTGTGTCTCAGTTTTCTCATTTGCCAAATGGAACAATGGCTCCCACCTCAGGGCAGTGGGTGGGGATGGGGGCAGTGACTTGGGGTCCCCCTGCATAGCTGTGCATGCAGTAAACATCACTCTGTCTTTGGTTCCAGCCGCTTAGGAGGAGAGAGGCAAGGGTAAATGAGTTCAAGATACGAGACATCAGTAACATTTATTGAGAACCTATATGACAGATCCTGCACTGAGCCCCCGGTCTGTCCTAATTTCACAGAAACCCTAGGTACTTTATTACTCCTATTTGACAGATGAGGAAACTGTGGTTCAAGGGGGAGAAGTCATTTGCTTACAGCCAAACGACCGGAGCCAGGATTTGGACCCATGTCTCTCTGACTCCAGGGTCAGCCTTGAGCTGAAGATAGCTCTGTTGCTAGGGTCTGTCTGCCATGGTGGGTAGGTACCTCAAGGACCTTGGCACCACTGTGTAAGGAACCCTCTCTAGCCTGGACTAGAGAGAACTATAAAGGGGGCCTATTACAGCAGAGGGAGGGAGAATGAGACTCACCTTCCCACTCTCCAGTCCTGGCCTCAGAGCTAGAGCCTTCTATGGTACACTTGGAGATTGTGGACAGTGAGTGGTACACTTGGTGATTGAGGGGTCAACTGGTTCAGTCCCCCTGTACAGAGGGTAAAGAGGCTAAGAGACGCAATGACTAGCCCTCTGTCTCCTGGGTACCCCTTCTGAATGCCCTGGGTTCCAGAGATGGAGTTCTTGTCCCTGAAAACAGCCTCATGTGGAACCTTGGCTACCTCTGTAATCCCTGGGAGCCTCACTGTCCCCATCTGGAAAATAGGATCCTCCGTCCGATCCTCCCACCAAATGAGTGAAGCGGAGCTGGGGGAAGGACAACCTCATTCCACTGGTCATCCCCAGCATGACCCTACCCTTTGGGCCTGGGTATATTGTCTGCCCACAGTAGCCCTGCTGTGTGGCCCATGTTCCCCGCCCTCTCAAGCCCCACCGTTGTGTGTGGAGGGGGCTGTGGGAGGGAGGGAAGGAAGTACAAAGCGCCATTGTCCACTAGAAGGAAGGGGAAGGGGATAGGGCGGTTTCCGAAACTGCCCAGTGAAATTCTCCCGGGAGGAAAGAGGGCACTTCCTCCTCCTTGGGGGCCGGGTCTCCCGGCCTTTCTGTCCTCGCTGCTGGGGAGTGGAGGGTGGGGTCTGGCAGGCCCCGGCATCTCTCTGGGACTCGGTCTCCCCACCAGCACAACACAAGACTTTCCGGTCATTTCCTCAGGCCCAGCTCCCCCAGCCACCCTGGGCGACCGGCCGGCAGTGGAGCGAGGCCTCGCCAGGGGGCGCCAAAGGCCCGCAGGCTCCGGAACGGCCCGCCCTCCCAGGGCACCGCCTCTCCCGGGCCGCCCCGAACTGGGCGCCCGGTGGGGAGCCAGACAGGAAGCCCCCCGCCACCGCCTGCTTTAATGTCTCCGGCTACGGAGAGGCAATCAAAGTTCACAGCACTTAAGCAGCTTCCCTAGGTCACCCAGCTAGTGAGCGTCGGAGCTTGAACTCGAACCCGGGACCGAGGCGGAGGGCGTCCGGGTATGTGGCGGAGGGACACGCGGCGTGCCTGTCCCCAAGTGCCCCCATCCCGCGCAGGCACCCCGCCCCGTCCTCAGGAATGTGCGGGAGCGTAGGCCGGAAGCGGCTGCCCGGGTCCCCGAATCGGCCCGAAGCTGGGGCGCGGGCCAGCTTTCCCTTATAAGGCCCGGCCCCGCGGGGAGGAGCCCGGCTTGGGACGCCCCCGTTCTTGCCACGAGGCCGGCGGGAGCCAGGCCGGCGCTCGGGGCGGGGACCCTCGGCAGTGCCGGGGCGAAGTAATGGCGGGCGCCGGCCGTGGAGGAACCGGTCTGGGGGTGGGAAAGACCTCGCGCCGCTTCGCGGTGCAGGGACGAGGGGCCGCGTCTAGTTAGTCCTTTCCCAGGGAGGGGGCGGGGCTGGGCCGACAACAGCTACTGCTTTGGCTCCTTCTCTGAAATCCCACATGGGGTGGGGGTTGGCGACTGGAGAACCCCGAGCCTCAGAGTGGACCCCTCAACATGGAGATGCCCGGAGACCTGGCTTTCTTTCGGGAACGCTCTGCCTCTACTACCCCCAGCTGACTTCCTGAGGGGAGGTCGAGCTGACGTGGTGGGAACCGCTGAAAAACCAACGGGACACACAGCCGGCTGTGGCGGTGGCAGACCCCCAGAGAGTCTAGGGGGTTGGTCTGAGGGCACACAGGCTGCCTGCCTTGGGTAGGTCATGGCGGTACTGGCCCCTGCCCAGTGACCCCTGCCTCCAGAAGAATGGTATGGGGGTGGGTAGGTCACTAGCTTTCTCCTAGGGAAGGTGAATCTTTAATCCCCATCCCTCCGCTGCCCACCCTCACAAAGGTAAAGGGCTGGTGGGGGGCAGGGCTCTGGCCCCTCCTCCAGTTCAGTAGCTCCCTGCCCTTGATAGTGGGCACATGCCTGCCCTGTGGTGTTGCCCTGCAGCCTTTCTGTGCATGGGAATGGGTGGGCTATGGTTAGATAGGGTGCTCAAGAAGCTGGGAAAAGAGTAGGCCTATTCTTCCACTCTAAGATCTGGGCCCATGCCTCATCCTATCCCCATGTCAGCTCTAGGGCCTAGACATATGTTTGCACAGATCTCCACCTCCCATTTTACAGGTAAAGAAACTGAGGCTCAGAGAAGGAAAAATGACAGAGCTTACAAGGGACCCCAAGGCCTTTCCCTCTTTACTGGCTCTTCTGGCTTTGAGTTACTCAGGACTTGGACCCCCATGGCCCTCTTTGGGGTTTGTTTGGATCCTGGCACATCCTCTTTGTAGCTGGGTGCCCTCAGGAGGTGATTTCACCTCTCTGAGCCACAGTGCCCTCCTGGCTTTTGGAGCTGCTGTGGTCGCAGCTTCTGTGAGATGGTCTACCACCCAGCCTGACCCCTGCTGTGCCCTGGCACTTTTTTTTTTTTTTAAGATTTATTTATTGATTTTAGAGAGAGAGTGTGGGAGCAGGGTGAGGGGCAGAGGGAGAGAGAGGATCCCGCAGACATCCTGCTGAGCTGGGGGCCACATGCGGGGCTCAATCCCAGGACCCTGAGATCACGACCTGAGCCGTGGCCACCCAGGCGCCCCTGTGCCCTGGCATTTTTAATCATAGCTGCTACTATTATCATTATGGCCAGCCTCCAGGGGCGGGCACTGCCCAGGCTGTTGCTTGGAAGAGCAAATCTAGCCTCCCCACACCTGTAGCTACACATGGGCGAGTCCTCAGCAGTTACTGTTTAAACAGGTGGTGGCAGTGGGGGCCTGGGAGGGACCAGGCCTTAGCACCTGGCCCGGACAGGCACATGCTACTAGGTCCTCTGCATCAGCCATGCATAACAGGCTTAGTCCTGTCCCCCTAGCCTTCCTCCTGCCCCCTCCTTTCACCCCTCCTCTTGTCAGCTGAGAGGTAGCCTGGACAGGCCCTGCCTCTGACCTGGCTTGCCTGTCATCACAGCAGGGATGAACAAGCCACTTACCAGCTTTCGCAGGGCTCCTTCGTCCAGCCCGGCTAAGGCCTCATCCGCCATCTCGCTGGCCCCTACCTCTGTCCGTCCCCTCCTGGTGAGATCTCCAGTGTCTGTGGCACCTGACACCAGCTCAGGGAATTCTGTAGGAGACAGACATGAATCAGGCCTGCTGGGGCCTCTGGAAACCACAGGTACCTGGGCTCTGTGCCTCAGTTTCCCTCTCTAACCCATGATCATCTGTTGGTGTCCCATCCTTGCTACCTGTGGCTCCCGGCTGGGAGTTCCCCTCTGTCCTAGGCTGGCATGTTGAAAACTTAACATACCAAGGGTGGGAGTCTCTGGTTCCTGCCCGGCTAACTTGATGCCAGCAGGCTGTGTGGCCTAAACTGGGCTCTCTCCCTGTCTTAAGCATCAAACAGGGAGAGTAGAGCCCTGGATTAAGAAGGCCCACCACAGCCTGATCACCACCAGGGGGTGCCCGCCAGAGTCCAGTTTCCTGCCCCACCCACCTATCCCCAGGGCCTGCCCAGCTCCTCCCGGACCAAAAGCTGAGTCTCTGGCTGTGGGCTGTGCCCATATCCAAATCCATGCTGCCACTACCCTTCATTTCCCCAGGTGATTTAATCCACTGGAGGTAACATCCTGTCTTCCAGTTCTTGACCACAGCCCTCTATACACACCCCTCCCTTCTCCCCTTCCTACCCTCCCCCTGATGCCAATTGTCTAGACCTCATGAAGCCAGGTGTCCAGACACCCAGCTCCTCCTGCCAATTTACAAACTTAGAACTGAATTTCTCAGCTAGAATGGCTTTCAGAACCTGATCCGTCCAACCTCTGGATAGGCAAAGTGAGGATTGAAGAGGGCCAGAGATTTGTTGGAGGGGTAAGGAGGATCCCAAAGACCCAGAGGGCAGGGATGGATTTAATCAAAATCTTGGCCACCTCTGGCTCCTGAAGCCCCCTTCCAAAGTGCCCCTAGGGGCTCAGATCACTCCCTCTTGCCCCATCACTGCCCATCATGGCCCCCTAAATCCTGGCTCAACCTTCCAGCTCCTTTCTTCTTTTTTCAGCCCTCATGTCTTTATGGAATTTGAGGGCCCACAGCCTGACACACTGTAGGTGCTTAATGTATGGGGACTAAAATGGCCCCAGGATTGCCCCCCCACCCCGCGTTGATTCATCCCTCAGTCATGCCTTCCCCCTCCCCAGAACAGTCACTTGTCGAGTCACCCCATCCGGTGAAGGGGTCTGGTGGGGTGAAGGGAGTCCCTAAGCCGCAGTTGGGGTTCTTCGGACGCTGCCTGTTCAAGTGGCTGCTTGCCTTTCCCATCCCCTTAGGCTTGGATGGGTGTTAACCACCCATCTTCCCTCTGTTGGGGTCCTTGCCTCTATCTACCTACTTTGGGGTAATCCCCCCGAAGTGCCACTCAGCAATCACCAGACTTTAGGTTCTGTGGACACTCTGAGTTCCCCCATGTCTCCTGAGGGGCAGGGGTCCCTAATGCGAAAGTCAGAACGCCCGGGGGGACTATAGGAAGTGTCTTTCTCCTTAGGGACTCCCGCCGCTGCCCCACTTCAGTTCCAGGGCTTCCTGTCACACACACAGTCTGCGGCCCCCAGGGATTGAGCGAGATCTTAGAGTAATGTGGGACGTTCCCCAAGGTATGTGCCCCCACAGACCAGGGTCCCTGGGGGTCGTGGAGCCTCCTGGAGGTCCGTGGGTGGTATCCTTCCCCGCGGTCTAGAACCTTATCCCATGGTTTAGAGCCTCAGTGGATGCGGGGAAGCTCCCAAGCCTGGGAGTCCCAGAACCCCTGTCCAGATATCCGCGTTCCACCCCCAGGACCCGTCGGGGTCCCGGTGCCTCCCAGAGGCCTGCACACCCACCTCTCAGTCCGGCCCACCGTTCGGCGCGGGCTCAGGCTAGGTCTCTCGGGATCCGACAGAGACTAGGAACGGTCAGGCGGAAGGCGCCGCGACCGGAATCCCAGTCCCCCTCAGCAACCGTCCCCGAGATTCTGCAAGCGCCGCCCGTCCAGCCGCGCCAGCAGCCCTGCCAGCCCCGCCCCGCGCCGCCGCTCCAGCCAATCCTTAGGAGGGTCCCGCCCATTCTCGTGCCCCATTGGGGAAATTCAATTTGACGGCCACGCCCCCAGGTCAGGTCCCGCCCCACGCGGGCCGGGTTGTAGGGGATCGTAGTCTTGGGGCCACTGCTGCCGCGACCTTGGCTGGTTGGGCAGGCAACGGCAGGAGGACGCAGCTTCGCACCAAAGTCGGGGAGGGCGCCCAAAGCCGGGGTAAGTGGCCCGGGCTCGTCCGACTCGTGGAGTCTTCACAACAGCCCCTCTCCGCCCTCCTCTTTGTTCCTGAGACCTTGTCCCTTCCCCCGACTCCGCCCCCTTCTCGCGTTAGCGTGTGGGCTTGGCTGCCGCCCAGGCTGCTTTCGGGACACCTGGTCCCGGCCACCTCAGAGCAGGGACTGTGACCGGCAGCACGTCGACCCTATGTTGGTGCATCTCAAGGAGCATCTCAGGTGGAGCAGGATCAATCACAACAACCCTTTCCCAGTCACCCTTGGACTGACGTTGCCTTCATCTGTCATGCTTTTCCTTCCGAGCCCCTCAGGGTCCGCCTCTGGTTGCCCTAGAGGCAATACGGAGTACAGGCTCTCATTCAATAAATGGGGAAAATTGAGGCCCAGAGAAGGCCAACATGCCCAAGACAACACCAGGAGTTAGCCAGGGGACCCAAGAGCTCAGATCCACTGGGGAGGACGGCCCCCCAGTATCCCGTGCTGGAGGCCCAGGACCCTCCCACCGACTCACAGTTCCAGGGTCATTGGACTCTACCAGTTCCAGGAGCCCGGGAGGTGGGGTCTGGAGTCCTGTCTGTCAAATAAAAACAATACCAACTCATTTATTTTGTACTTGCCATGTACCAGGTATAAAATCCCTATAACGACCATTTGAGCCCAGGGTTACTGTCCCATTTTACAGTTGAGGACAACAGCTGATAGGTAATAGAACTGTAATTCATCCCAGCATCTTTTGAGCCCAGAATTTGCTTTTACCCACTGTGATATGGGGTAATGGGGAAGTGGTTTCAGCCTATTGCCCCGGCATAGCCCCGCAGCCCTGCTGTCCAGATCCTCTGTGACCGACCACCCAGCTACCCCACCTCACCCGCATCTAGAGAGGGCCAGTACACTCCCAGACTCTTTTAAAAGGTGTCATCTTATTTCATCCCACATCCCTGAGGGATGGTTCCACTTTACACAGGAAAAAATCAAGGCACAGAGAAGGAAGAGACTTGTGAAGGTCACACAGGAGGAGGAGCAAACAGATCCCAATTTTGAAGGCCATGGTTCCAGGTCCCCTTCTTCTGGGAGGGCCCCATCTAGGCCCTCTCTACTTGAGCTAGATGCCATCTTATTTACCAGAACGAGGGGCAGCGCTCTCCAAGGCTAACTCGGTCCCACTTCAAACCTCGTGCTGCCCTGGGAACGGTCGATTGGGGTGGGGCACACCTAGGTTACCTGGGATTCTCAGGGCCTGCCTGTGTGGCGGCTGGCGGCTCCAATGAATAGCTTGCTTCGTGCTAGCCCGCCCCCCGGCCCCGCAGGCTGGGAGGAGCCACACGGGTGAGTCTGTGCCTGCGGACTTAATATGTCGCACACGCGCTCACCAGGTCTTGACGGTACGGAAGAGGTGCGTAGGTCCCTCCCCGCTGTCAAGCCCTCAGGGCTGGGATCCTCCTCCAGACCTACCGGCCTGACTTTTTCTTTTTCCCTGCAAAGGGTGGGGCGGGCCTGACTTTTTCTTTTTCCCTGCAAAGGGTGGGGCGGGATGACGGTGGTGGCAAAACAAAGATCAAAGGGTAGCCGGGTACGGTGCCGGGGAAGCTTTCAGCTACAGCCCAGGAAGGAGTAAACATCCCAGGAGGAGGGCCTGCCTCCATCTTGCTGCCTCTAGGATGGGGGAAATCCTGGAAGACTTCTCAGAGGAGGTGATTTGCAAACTGATTCTCGAGAAAGGGTGTGAAGAAATCCATCACACAGAGAAGATGGGGAAAGGCATGGAAAGGAATTTGTGGCAGGGGAATGGTATGAGTTAAGGCCGGGAGGTTTGTAAGTAGGAAAAGGAGGAGAGATGGGTTTGGGATGAAGCAGGAAATGGAGATGGGGGTGGGCCCTGAATCCCAGGTGAGCAAAGTGCACATTATCTTGGAGGCACTGGGGAGACCAGGCCTCAGTCTATCCATCTGTAAAATGAGGGGATTTGACTGGCCTGTTTCAGGCCTTCCCGAGGCAAGGGGCTATAACAAAAAGGGTCCAGATTCCTCCAGGTCCAGTCCTGGCCTGGCAGAGCGGGGAGTGGCTGGAGCAGCTCAGGGGCCAAGGGTAATATTTTGCTCCAGTGCCTGAGTCTGAGAATAAATATTTTACCAAGCTGGCAGCGCTAGATCCCTGAATCACCCTGGCTTCCCCTCCCTCCAGCTAGGGTCCTGCCGAAAGGCAAGAGGGGTGATGGATCTTAGCGCTGGCTCTGCGCCAGGCAAAGTTTTGGTTCCTTCAAAGCCTCAGTTTCCTTATCTGCACAATTATGGCCTGAGCTCCCTAATCCCTTTCCCCCCTAGACTACGCAACATAAAATCCCAAGACTTTCAGGGAGACCCCACCTTGGGGTATGCTCACAAGTGGCTGTGAGACCAGCCAAGGCCTGAACCTTGGGCCTATGAGGGAGTCCAGGGGCTGCTGGGCACGGGGTGGAGCAGAGGGTTAGACATAGGTTGGAGCTGGGCCTGCTGTTGGGGTCTCACAGCCTAGTCAAAATAGGGAGAGACACGGTATCTGGACTCTGAAAGTTGTACAGAACGAAGCCCTCACTTGCTGTTTGGCATGCTGAGGGGATGGGAAGGGCAATCTGGAGAAGGGAACAGCATGAACACAGGAAGGGAGGTAGGACTATGAGGATTTTGTTGGGGAAAAGTCAAGCAGGTGAAGCTGGAGCATGAGGTCCTTGAGAACTGGTCCTTACTAGGGTTGGTGGGATCCAAGGGCTGTAACCTTCTTCCTCATGGGCAGAACTGGAGGCTCCCATGGTCATGGCCAGCAGCCCCAGGAATAGGACTGGGGACCTGTTTGGCAAACCAGTTTGGCAAGGCTGTCTCCTCTATGATGTCATCCAGCCGCTGTGTTCTCTGAGCGACAGTGCCAGATAAACTTCCGGCCTTGGAGGAGAAGGGGGCCCGGCCTTAAGTGCTGAAGGATGGGAAAGGAGGACTCTTTCTTGGAAACTTGGAGGCAAGTTGGCTCTGGGAAGGAGAAAGGGCCCTGAGATGCCTCATGGAAAAAGGAGAGGATTCAGGGTGGGCTGGCCTGGACCTCTTGTGACTTCTGTGGGGTTCCCTGATGCCTGACATCTATCTAAGTTCATGACAGAGGCTCTATGCAATTGCTGCTCAGTGGGTTGGAGCCTGGCTCCAGATCACCCTTATAATACATGAGTAGCAATTTTGTTATTACCAAGACCTTCATAGCTCTCTAGTCCTGTGAGGTAGGACCATCATTATACAGAAGAGGAGACAGACCCAGTGAGGCCAGGCCATGCCCACACCTCACACAGGATTTGAACCTGGAATCCTCATTCTTAACCACAGGACCCTGCTGTCTGCCATTTGGGATCTGCCATCTGTCCACATGGGCTCTTGTGATCCAAATAGGTAATCTGAGTCCCAAAGAGGGCAGGGAACAGGCTTCGTGTCATATAGCAACTTGGAGGGGGAGCTACTCTGCACCCCAGATCCCCAGCCTCCCAAATCCCTTGTTTCCCCCTTGGCCTGGCACACCCAGGCATGAAATAACAACACCTGGCACATACTGAGTGCCCATTACGTGCCATTCAGTCATTTAATCATTACCTCGGCCCGTGAGGTAGATGCTCAGATTATATCCATTTGATAAAGACACTGAAGCTCAGAGAGGGAAGGCCACTTGTTCAAGTTGACACAGCATGTTGGTGGTAGGGCTGGGCTCTGAACCCCGTTGTGTGGCCCTTTCCCCTTGAGGGACCCAATAACCCTCACAGGAGGCACAGAAGGACCTCTAGGCGGGAGGGGAGAGGGCCCCTTTCCAGGCTCCAGAGGCGAGCAGGGTCCAGTTGGTAGTTTCCACGCAGGCCTGGCCTCTCTGGGTGGGGTAGAAAAGTGCTGAGGCTATGGAAATGCTCTGAACTTTCCCAGAGGAGGCGGCCACGGTGGGAGGGAGTGCTCGGTGCAGACCTCAGAGCCAAGTGGAGACGTGGCGGCTGGACCCGCTGCAGGAGAGGGAGGGCAGGCGGGGTGGGGCCTAAACCCAAACCGGCCTCCGGAGCAGCTTTCCCAACCATCCGCCAGCCAGGCCCGGCCCTGCCTGCCCTTGTAGCTCCCCATCTGGATTTGAGATGAGGACTCTGGGCCTAATAATAGCTGAGTGGCAGCAAAGGCAGTGCCTGAAGCTGCAGCCCGCGGAGGGCTGGGGTCCCCCATTGTCTCGTGCTGGCCTGGAACAGGTTTCAGAACTTTAAAAATAATAGCAAGTGCTTATGAAGCGCGTACAGGTGCCAAGCTTTGTGCTAAGGCATAGCCCACAGGAACTCATTCATTCTTCACGGCCACCCCAGTGAGTTACGACTGTTATTAGCCCTATTTGAGGGATAGAGAAACTGAGGCACAGAGCGTTAAGCAACTTGCCTTTGATGGTTATGGCATCCTCCAACTGCTGAGCACATACGTGTCTGTCCTGGATGCTGTGCTAAGCACTTTCGTGTACTTTCCCATTTGAGGAAACGACAGGAGGCTTTGGGGCAGATTGTCATTTACGGAGATGAGGAAAAAAAAAAAAACCCAGAGAGAAAAGGGACTTGCACAATGTCACATGGCTCAAGAGGCAGAGTTGAGACTCAAACCCAGGACTCCCAAACTCTAAGGAAGTTAAGACCTTGACTTCTGGAATCAGACAAACCTGAGTATGCTGGGGACATCACTATCCCTTAGCTGTGTGGCCTTGGCAAATTGCATCCCCTGCCCAAGCCTCTGTTTTCTCCTCTTAAAATGGGGATTTGGCTGAGATGATACTATACCACCTGCCAGATAGTAAGCCCACCTTGGGGGTAGTAGGTCATTTATATTGTGCATTTACATGATGCATTCATTCATTCAATTCTCATAACAGCCCCCAGTGTGGGGACTCCTCTCACACCCATTTTATAGAAGAGAGGGAAATAGGAGGCTCAGAGAGGAAAAGGGACTTGCCCGGGACAGATAGCAAGTGAGTCAGGATTGGAACCCATTACTGTGATTCCAGAGGCTGAGCTCTTATCTCTTTACACCTTGCCCTCTGATACTGAGGCACAGAGAGGGTGTGGGCTATGCCTGGGTCACACAGCAAGGTAGGTCTTTAGGGACATCTGATGTATGAAGGCCAGGAGGGGAAGACCTGTCTGCTAGCCCCAGCTTGCTGAAGTCACAGCTGCTTCAGTTTTGGAGCTCAAGATGTCCCCCAGCCTCAAATTTCTCTAAAGATGCCCTGTTCTTCCAAAGGCTAGAGCAAGATCCAGATTTGGGGGCCTCTTCCCCAGAAGGCTACGATGCTGGATTCTTGGTTCAGCTAGCAGAGGTGGAGAGGTTCCTTCTTGCCAAAGAGGACCAGTCCTCAGAGTCACCAGCGAAGCTTAGGGCATGCAGAGATCTTCAGGTTTTGCTTAAATCCTGATTCTTCCATTTACTATCTACTTCATCTTCCTGGGCCTCAGTTTCCTCGTCTTTCAGATGGGGGGCACTAATACCTTCTGTGGTAGATTGTTTGCAAAAGTAACTGCAATGCTTTGCTCCCTGTAAGCAAGACTCTTTGCAATGTGACCTTGAAACCCCTCCCATCAGGAGACAGAATCTGTTTCCTCACCCCTTGAATCAGGGCTCAGCCATATGACTTATGTTGGCCAACAGAATGCAGGGGCTGTGACGCTGCTGGTTCTGAGCCTGGACTCTTAAGAGCTCTTGTAGCTTCTGCTTGTTTTCTTGAAACCTTCTCAGCTGGCATGTGAACAAAGCTGGGTCTCCTGCATGAGGATGACAGACCACCGGAACAGGAATGAGTTGTCCTGGCTAAGGCTGTGCTCGTCAGCCACCAGCTGATCCCACAGCAGACCACAGATGAATGCGCAAGCCTGACTGAGACCAGAAGAACCTCTAGCTGAGCCCAGCCCAAATTGCCCATTGGTGAAATCATGAGCTAAATAAATGGTTGCTGTTTTAAGGCACTAAGTTTGGGGTGATCTGTTATGCAGCATTGCTGTGGCAATTAATAACTGGAATACAGTTTAAAGTTTATTTATTTAAGTCATCTGTATACCCAACATGGGGCTTGAACTCATGACCCCGAGCTCAAGATTCACATGCTCTTCCAACTGAGCCAGCCAAGTGCCCCTGGTATACAGTTTTATTCAGTGTAATTAATGTAACAAACCAAAAATCTCAGTGGCTTAACACAATCGGAGTTTATTTCTCCCTCACACAAAGTCTGATAAGGGGCAGGGCTCTCGTAACTCACCTCTCTTGGAAGGCACCTCTCTTCCAAGCAATGACTCCCTCATACCCTCCCTGGAATCCACTTTTGAGTCTTCTGTATGTGGAAAGGGAGCCTAGAAATCAAAAGAGGCTCACCCACTCTTAATTGCTTTGCCCAGGGGTGGTGTGTAATTTCATTGGCCAGAATGTAGCCACATGACTCTAACTGCAAGGGAAGATGAGGCTGTGCCCTTCTTGTGTGCCAGGAAGAGGGAATAGGTTGGAGAACACAAAGCATTGATTCTGCCACATTCTCTCCCTCACCAGGCTGTCATGAGGGGGCCAAGCAGAGAATTAACACCTATAAAGAATTAATTCTAGCACCTAGCACAGGGTGGTTTGAATAAGGGACAATTTATAGGTGAAGAATCTGAGGCTCAGAGAGGTTGAGGAATTTGCCCCAAATTATACAGCGAGCCAGCTGAGTAGCTGTTTTGTGGTAGTGAAGCGTTCAGGACAGATCTGGAGTTGGACAGATCTGGGTATATAAATCTCAACTCTGTCACTTTGTCACTGTGTGACATTAGGCGAGTTCCTCAGTTTCTCTGGGCTTCAGTTTCCTCGTCCACAGAATGGGGAGAGGAATAGTTCCAACCTCATAAGGTTGGGGTGAGCATTCAGGAACTGGTGAGTGTCAAGAGCTCAGCTTGGAGTCTGGTAGTGGGCACTGCTTAGTAAATATGAGCCCCCTGTGCAGATGTGATGCTGTTTCTGATCTTATCTTGCCAGGGTCAACAAATTTATTATGTTTTGCAAATTCTGTCTCTTCTCTCTACGTCTTGTGGTGTGAATGGTCCTATTTACTTGGTTAAGAGAAGAAAACTTTTCCTTGCTTGGATATTAGTCACTCAACAAACCTTTATAAGCACTAAGCCCCCAAACACCCATGGCTGTTCTGCTGGCAGAGGTCTGAAATGCCCTCATTATTGCTTCCTTTAGACTAAAGCATGGCCCTGTGAAATGCGTCCCCTTCCCAATCCACCCCTAGGATCGTCCCATCACTGAGAAAGGGGCAGGGCGAGAGGGTCTGGAGCTAATGGGCTCCAGCTGGGGAAAGGCCAGAGCCAGTGCAGACCCTGCTGGGTGTGCTGGGTGTGTGGTCCGGGCATTCTGCAAATGTCTGCCCACACAGAAAGAAAAGTCCAAGATGGGTAAGAAGAGGCTTCCCCTCCTTTTTTCCCCATGTAAGCCATCTCTGAGCCTCCTCTTGCAGCCTGCCAGACAGAGGTTCATGAGCATATGCTGAAACTTGGCAGGTCTCACGGAGCTGACAGTCTGGATGGGGAGACAGACTCGGCAGACAAAGCACCATATAAAGTTATCATCACAGATTCGGGTGAGCTCTGTGAAGGAGGGGCTGCATGACACCATGGGAGCACATCCTGGGGACCTACTTTTTTTTTTTTTTTTTTAAGATTTTATTTATTCATTTGAGACACAGATACAGAGAGAGAGAGGGAAAGCATGAGCAGGGAGAGAGGCAGAGGGAGAGGGAGAAGCAGGCTCCTCGCTGAGCCAGGAGCCCGATGTGGGGCTCGATCCCAGGACCCTGGGATCATGACCTGAGTTGAAGGCAGACGCTTAACCATCTGAGCCACCCAGGCGCCCCCTGGGGACCTACTTTAAATAAAGTTGTGTTTCGAATGGATAATCCTAGGAGGTCAGAGAAGGTCTCTCTCAGGAGATAATTATGCTCAGATCTGAAGGCTAAGAAGAAACAAAGAACTGAGTTGGTCTTGGGGTGAGGGGTGGTGTCACAGGCAGGGGTAATAAGTGCAAATGTAGGAACAACCTCCAGGAACTGCTGGAGGAACAATGTGACTGCAGTTTGAAGGGTAAGGGAGGAGTCGGGTGGGAATAAGAAGGGAAAGGGGAGCGGGAGCCAGGCCAAAGGGTCCCAGTAGGTGGTGTTGGCTGTATAATTTGTGGGGTCTGGTACAAAATGAAAACAGGAAGGCCCCTGTTCAAAAATTATTAAGAATTTCAACATGGTGACAGAAGAGCATTAAACCAAGCATGGGGCCCTGTGGAACTGCACAGATCATACACCTGTGAACTTGGTCCTGCCTGTGGACCATGGTAAGAAGGAAGGACTTCACTGAGGGCTGGAGGGAGGCACTGAAGGCTTTTGAGCTAGGAGTGATAAGCTCTGATTTGCATAAGCTTTAGTTGCTATCTCACTACCCCACACCTGGGTGGTATGTGACCCTCTTCTCTGCACAGGTGGCCTGATTCACTTTCCTGAAATACTTTACTCAGAAGGTCATTCTCCTGCTCAAGACCCTGCAATGGCTTCCACCCCCTAATCAGATCCAGCCCAAACTCCCAACACAGACGCTCAAGGTCCTTCATAATCTGCCCTCCCACGATTTAGTTAACCTGTTGCCAACCCAGGCTGTGTGCTGAATCCCAGAGATGATGAACTAACTCGAGGACATGAAGCAATTACAGGAGGGCAAGCCGGGACTAGAACCCAGGTCTCCTGTTGTTTTCCCACCCTGCCTTGGAGGAGTGTGAAGCCTCACAGTGTTTTGTGCCCCCCCAATCTAGCACAGAACCTTGCTTGATATGTGCCTGTGGAGTACAACTTTGCCAGGGTAATCGTGTTCCAGGGTCCAGGATGTAGTTAGTGTCCTTTCTGACTCCTCCTCTCCATCCCTGCTACCCCTAGGCATTCACCAAGCCCCACTGCACCCCGGGCGTGCCTGGTGGGCCAGGTCCTGCCCACAGACATGTGTCTGGCCCACATAGCTTTTTATTTTATTTTTAAAAGATTTTATTTATTTATTTGACAGAGAGAGAGCACAAACAGGGGGAGGAGCAGAGGGAGAGGGAAAAGCAGGCTCCCCACTGAGCAAGGAGCCCAGATGCAGGCTCCATCCCAGGACCCCGGGATCATGACCTGAGCTGAAGGCAGACGCTTAACCGACTGAGCCACCCAGGTGCCCTACACAGCTTTTTAAAAGCTTTTTAAATTTGTCATTGACATTTAAAAATCAGGAAATTTTACAGGGAAATCTGCATTTTTGTTTCTCTGTAGTCCCCAGCCTGGGTCTGGCTGGATTCCCCCAGGGTAGCTGCTCCCTTCTGAGGTGAAGTCAGTCTTCCAAAGTGGTTCTACTCTAAGCCCCCACTGGGCCTGTGGAATTTTGGACCTTGAAGAAAGAATGCCATACTTTTCACCAAGGAGCAATCAGGATTCTGGAATCTGACCAATCAGGTGAATGATTCCTCCTTTGGGAGGCGGGGCCTGGAAAAGTAAACCCCGCCCCCAGTCTCCGCTGACAGGAAGAGGGAGGGATGCCCGTGACCCGTGTTATTGGTGTGGGTGAGAGCCCCTATATAATGGGTAAATTTGTTTGCAAATAGGGAGTAATTAGTTACCAGCTAATTAATGCCCAATATAGCTAAGGGGCTGAGAGGAGAAAAAGGGACTGAAGCTCTGAAAGAAACCTCAGGTCTCTTTCTGGAAAAATATTAAGAGAGGGCAATGAGGAATCCCCAAGGTAATGTTTGAAAACCTCTTTTATGTTGCTGAAGGAGATTTAAATATTCAGAAGCCCCCCCACAAAGGATTTGGTTAGAGAAGCAGTTGGGTCTAACCAGGCTGTGGTGGTTGGGGCTGGAAGGTATGGAGTGGGACGGACGAAGAGTAACCCTTTCTTACTTTGCGGGGCAAATGCTTTTGGGTATTAGGAAAGGTTCTTTGCAAAAACTAGAAACCTCCCTGGATCACCCTGAGCAAAAGGGGACTCTATTAGAAGGCCATCAGAAGTGGTATCAAGGGCGCCTGGGTGGCTCAGTTGGTTAAGCGACTGCTTTCGGCTCAGGTCATGATCCTGGAGTCCCTGGATCGAGTCCCACGCATTGGGCTCCCTTGGGCTCCCTGCTCGGCAGGGAGCCTGCTTCTCCCCCTGACCCTCCCCCCTCTCATGTGCTCTCTCTCTCTCTCATTCTCTCTGTCTCAAATAAATAAATAAAATCTTAAAAAAAAAAAAGTGGTATCAAGATTATAAAAATCTCAAGGTAGAAACAAAAACTCATTGTTTTAGTCCAACTTGGTTTCTGGTGTCCAGACTTCCTTGTGATCAGCCTGTTGGCAAGGAGTACACACTTTTTGCATTCAAAGTGTGGTCCGTGGACCAGCCTTGTTGGAAATGCAGAGTCTCAGGCCTCCCCCCAGACCTACTGAACCAGAATCTGTATTTCAACAAGATTTTCAGGGAGATTCATGTGCGCATTATAGTTTGGGTCTGTGGCCACAAGAATCAACTGAGCGCTGAGAAGGAGGATGTTTCATAAACCTGAAAGTTCCTAGGCCTTTGAGAAGAGCCGTTGCCTTGGTGGTCTACAGGAGATGGGTGTTTTCCAGGATCCACTGGGGAGAGGTCAATAAAATAGGTAAATAGTCTTGAGCTGCTGCCACCAATTCCTACCCAGGTGCTAGTAGGGCAGGAGTCTGGCCTAAACCAGCTGGCTCCTCCGGTGGGAGATGGGCTGGAGAAACCCGGGCATGTGACTTGTCAAGGAGGAAACTGCTCCAGACCCTAGAGGGAATGCCCGTATGCTGCTGGGTCTCTCCTTAGGAGGCTCTATTTTGAGGCACTCATCTGCTTGGTTGAAGGAAGGCAGAGGGTGGTCTGGGCTGATGTCAGAGCTGGGACCTTTAACCTTTCTGCTTTACTCTGGGCAGGCAGTTCCTAAAAGCTGCCCCCGGGGCACAGAATGGGAGTAGCAATGTTGACTTGGCCCTATAGGGAGTTTCAAAGCCCCTTCACCCTTTATTATATTTGATCTTCATAACAATCTCATACAAAGAACCAAAAAGAAACAGCCAAGTATGATGGCTTCTGCCTCTAAAAAGGGTTGAATTCAACCCCAGGAGTTACTGTAAGAGCTAAGTTTAGTGAGAGCTGCTACTTGACTTGTACCCTCTTGGTTTGTTGAAGTCCTGTTCTCAAATTAGAAGTGCTGTTGAGTTAGGAGGTTGGGTCAGGGGTGAGCTCATCCTTTCACATTATTCATTTAAAGTATGAAAGTATGAAAAAAAGTTATTCATTTAAAGTATGCCCCTGTTAGAGCTCTCTGTAAGAGACAAGTATCCATCCAAGCTTGTTCAATACTTGGTGGGGTGTGAGTTTCCTTTTCAGGGCCAACACATTATTGGAGGAAGGCAATTCCTACTTCTCCCCCTTATTTCTGTCATGAGAGAAAAGATTTCCCACCTGCCACCTACAGGTTCCAGGTATCACTCGGCACCTTGAGGCAGCTCCCAAAATTGCAGACAGATTCCAGAAGGAAACGGGGCTCACCTTATGTCTCCAAAACTTATTAAATGACATCACAAGTAAGGCTTGGCAAATAGGATGAGGGAGTCTGGCTGGTGAGGATAGACAGAAGCCCGCGGGCATGGATGCACACAGGATGGAAATGGAGACCTGACAGCAGGTGGCGGTGACGACAGAGCTGAGATCCCCGGAAGAAGAATGAGTAGTCCCAGTTAGCCCTGCAGAACAGTTCTGTGAGCAGGATTCCCCTTTATCCTTGGCAGCCCTGAGTGGTAAGATCGAATTATACCCATTTTACAGATAAGGATCCTAAGGTCTAGCAAGGTCATGGAGCTACACATAACCAAGCCAGTGCTTAGTGGGTGTACAGCTGATGTTTGTGGAATACAAGTAGAGAGTGTGCATTTGATAGCACTTTGTAAATGATGAGAAATTTATATTTTTGTGTAGCTTTGAGTATCTCCCCACAAGAAGCTTGCTAATTACAAAGGGACCCTTTACAACAGGGAAACTTGGCAGACGCCTCCTTAACCAAGTGATCGAAGTTAACATCACCAGTAATAATCATGTTGACAGAATGTAGCCCCTGAATGATGTACTAAGAAGGGTACAACATCACTTGGTGGTATTCTTGCCAAAAATGCATAATCTTGATCTAATCATGAGAAAACATCAGACATCCAAATTGAGGGATATTTTATAAAATGACTTACCAGCACTTTTCAGTGTCCAGGTTATAAGAGAAAAGAGAGTTGAGGAACTGTCACAGATTGGAGGAGACTAAAAAGACATAACGAGTAAATGTGGTGTGGGATTCTGGCTTTGATCAAAAGGAAAACTGGCAAAATTCAAACAAGGTCTGTAGGTTAGTTAGTAGTATTATTATATTAGTGTTAATTTCCTGGTTCTGATCATTGTACAAGGGTTGTGTAAGATGTTAATATTAGGGGAAGCTAGGCGAGAGGTACAGAACGTGAAGGTTTTAGCAGAACTCTGAACTACTTTTGCAACTTTCTGTAAGTCTAAAATTATTTCATAATAAAACTTTGTAAATTTGATGATATATGAATTGTATCTCAATTTTTAAAAATAATACAAATCTTGGCAAAGTAAAGCATTAATATGTAGTTTCTTCAGATGATAACTTCTCCTCTACCAGTGCTTATTTGTCTCTTCTAATTTGAGATGGCATTTGGAATCTCTGTATGTTCCACATATTCTCAGCTCAAAAGTCATGTCTTCCAAGAAGGTCTTCTCGATCTCCACAGCTAGAAGATATGTCTTCTCCCCCTGAACTCCCATAATACTTCATCTGCACCTTTATTACGGCATTTATCATCTTCATAATGGACAGTTATGATATTGCCCACCTAGTCCTCTTGCCTAGCTCTTCTTTCCCCTTCTGACTCCAACCACGACTTTCTCATGGGAACCGCCGTATTTTTACAGACCCATCCCACGCCACAGCTGATTGGTCCAGGGGTGGACATCTGACTCAGTTGGGCCAATCAGACACCTTTCCGGATCTCTCCCTCCCCCACTGGAAGTGAGAAGTTGATTGGTCTGTCTGTGGTGGCTGGTGCCGGGTGTTATGAAACATGGAAGTTGTTAGCCATCAGTTTCTCTGCTACATGGGGGAACCCTGTCCACCACTAGCGAGGGAGGATAGGTAACACAGAGAGAAGCAGAGAGTGAGCGTGAGAGAGACCGGATTCTGTTTGTTTTTGGAGTTTCCTGTCTTGGCCTGGTGTAGGTTGGTTGGTTGTCCCTACTGTCTACTACATAATCCCCAGAATCCAATCTCCCAGTAAAATCTCCTTCCAATAAATCTTTATTAAGGTAGCCAGGATAGTTTTATGTAGCTCTCAACCCGAAGACACTCAAAGAATATAGCTACTCTGGATTATTTCCCTAAATGTTTTCGCTCTCCCACGCATCTGGAGATTGCCAAATGCCCATTTAGATACAGTTGTCACTGGCCTGTGGCTAGGGAGAAAACTAGAACAATGTGGTGAGTTATAAAGGTAATTTTTTTTAATTGCTGAATTCTGAGATTAGTCCTTATTAAATTTTATGGTGACAGTAGAAAGCAATGCTTTATTTTTCCTTTTCTTTAGTGTTCTTTGACAAATAACAAAATGTTGCCGCATATGGGGAGAACACTTCACTGGGATGTAAAATCGCAGAGTCTGGGAAGCACTGGCCAGGTAGTGATTCCTCTGGGGCAGAGCCCTCGCCTAGCTCTGTGCACAGGCTCCTGATACGTGGTAGGGCAGGAGGTACCTCGGGAACGAGTGAGATGAGCTAATGGGCTTAGAGGGCTGTTCTGGTCTTCTGCCTGTCATGCGGAGATGATCTGATTCAGAACTGTTATAGCTTGTTCATTAACTTCATTCTTTTATGATTTTCAAATCAGGCCAGATTCCTTTATCTATTTGCAAAATACCTTTCTCGTCCCGCCTGACCTTTCCTTTCAAGTGGACCTCAGATTAATTTTCTCTTTTATCCTTACATCCAATGAGGCGTGGCTTGACTGGGAGGAGAGTTGACAGCTCTCCTCTCAGAACATGGAGGGTCGGCTCACTGTGGTGGGGAGAGAGCACTGGAAGGGGAGTCAGATAACATTGCAGTCCAACTCTACTTTCCCCTCTGGCTGATTGCTAACTCTCAGGCAACCCGTTTTATTTCTCCAAGCCTCAGTTTTCCCATCTGTAAAATGGGAGGTGCTGTCTAGCCTACCTTCCGCATGGGGCTCTTATGAGGGGCTGAGTAAGGCTTTGGCAACAATTTGGAAACTGAAAGCAGGGAGAGAGGGGGGCCAGGAGTTGTTTTGCAGGGGCATTTGGGGGTATCTGAGTAGGAAATGATGAAATCCTCGAAATGGGAAATTAGGGAGGTTGCTAAGTACTTCCTAGCTCTTCCTGGTTATGTCTCTTACTTGCATGTGACCTCACTTCTCTGTGCCTCAGTTTCCTCGTCTGGAGAGAGCCACGTCCCACAGTCAGGATGTCATACTGGACACTGAAGCACACAGAGAGCTGGTTAGGGAAAGAGAGGCACTCCGTGTAGAGGGGACTGCAGCGAAGGCTCTTGGGATTAGGAATTACTGCGCATTGCATGAGAAACACTCGTCTCACGTGATGTTTCCCGGGTACAATGATAATACTTGTCTATCATGATATGAATGAAACAAAGTAGAGCCCTCACCACACACTGGCACATAGCAAACTCAGTCATGGTGCTTGTCCTTACTGCTGGTGTTTTATTTTACCTATAAAGGAAAGAGAGTCTTTGAGAGATGATGTGGCTGGCCTAGTCACACCGTTATTGGAGTCAGGCAGGATTTGAACCCACATCTTCACTCTAGAGGCCAGGCTCTGAACAACTGTGTTCCATACAGTCACCCCTTTGTGGGGCCACTGCTCCCGACCCCAGCTGCCTGCCTGACTCAGCAGCTGTGGGTGGCCTTGCTCCTGTGTGTGGGCAGCAGAGCCTGTAAGAAGCTTCCCGGTTCCATGAAAACCAAATATGGCCAGACCGGGCCCTCTGAGGCCCGACCCCCAGGCTGGGCTTGCTCCTGCCTGCTCATCTGGGCCGTAGGGCCCTATTCCTTATACAACCTCTTGGCTCTGCCCCAGAGGACTCTGGGAGAGCCTCTGTTCAGATTTCCCTTCCTCATGGGATCTTGTTGAGCAAGTTACTGAAGGAGAACATGTGAGACCAGTGTCTCATCCACACTGCAGTAATTCCTAACTCCAAGCCTTTGCTCATGCAGTCCCCTTCACCTGGACCAGCTTACCAGCTCTTGTGCAATCTTTGGTGCCCAGGGTGAGGTATCAAGAAGAGGTACTTCGGGACTGTGTGACCTGGAGCAAGATACTCATTAAACCCATCCATCAATCCGTCCCTCCCTTCCTTCTTTCCTTCCTTTTGTCCTTCCTTCCATCCACTGGGTACCTACCTGTGCCAGCCACTTTATGTACGGTCTCTCCTTGCAGACTAGAAGCCTCTTGAGGATTGCAGACCAGGTGCCAGAAGATAATTATTCAACAACTATCCATGGCCCAAGGCTTGTCTTCACTACGGTCCTAGTGAAGCTCTTAGAGACAGGAAGTCCAAAGGATGCACAGCAGAGAGGAGTGGAGCTGAGACTTGTCCCTGATCTGTTGGACTCCAGAGGCAGTATGGCCCAACTCCTAATGAAGGGACAGACCGTGGTGAGGGTCAGGTCCTGGGGGGAGGACTGGGACCACTTCTTCAGTTCTTTTTTTTTTTTTTTAACATCTTTTAAAAAGATTTTATTTGACAGACAGAGAGAGAGAGAAAGCACAAGCAGGGGGTAGAGGCAGGCAGAGGGAGAAGGAGAAGCATGCTTCCCTCTGAGCAAGGAGCCCGATGCGGGACTTGATCCCAGGACCCTGGGATCATGACCTGAGCTGAGGGCAGATGCTTAACTGACTGAGCCACCCCCATGTCCCTCTCCTACAGTTCTTAGCTTCTGAGCAGTCCCCATAACCCAGAGTCTTTCTGAGGCACTGTCCCTCACTTACTTTCCCTGCTCCAGCCCCTCTGCGACTGGAGCTGAAACTTGCCAGGGTGGCTAGAGAGGGTTAATTCTTTCCTGTGTCTCCCTCTTTCTGAGCCTTTGAGAGTGTCTGTCCCATCTCATAACCTGCAAAGTCCTTTTCAAGGTCACCAGCATCCTCACCTCAGCCTTGCGGGGGACGGCAGAGCAGGGAGGATCTTCCCCATGGTTCAAATGGGGGAACTGAGGCCCCTGCACTGGTCATATGCCACATCAGGGGGTGGCCTTGCTTCAAGAAGCTGAGCATGGAATTAGCTCCTAGATCTTTCTTGAAACCATGGTATGAAGTGTTTAGAGTGCAGCAGATCCCAGCTCTGCCACTCGCTAGCTGTGCAGCCTTGGGAGAGTCACTTCACCTTTCTGAACCTCATCTTCTCCTCCGACAAATGGGGACAGTGCTAGGACCCATTTGAGAGATATTGGGAGAGTGAAATAAAATAATGCTTGAGAAGCACTTAGCACAGTGCCTGGAACATACTGGGTGCTCAAACAATGAAGTTATTATTGTGCTAAGTGCCTAACATAGAACATCAGATCAGGAGGGTTATCTAGGCCAAGGCTAATTTACTAACATTCCTTTATTGCTACTGTGTGCCAAGCACAACCAGCAGGACACCGTCCCTATAACTCAGTGCCACTTTACAGATGAGGTAACTGAGGCTCAGAGAGGGAATGTGACTTGCCCTAACTCCCTTTCCAATCAGAGAAAGAGTCTGGGTCTGGACCCAGATCTGTGTCTATACCCTCAGCTCTGGTCTCCTCTGCTGGATTCTCCAACCTTACCATGCTAAGGCCCAGAGAGGAAGAGGGAGTTACTCGGGGCTCCACAGCAGCTGGGAGTAAGTCAGACCACACTGCGGAGGCCTCTTCCATCCTGGCAGCTCTGCATAGGTCTGGATAATTCTCCAGTTTTAGGATTAAGATGGGAGCTGACTGACACTGTCACAGTCCTCAGAAGGGTCCCAGAGTCTGGTCCACGATCTCAGGCCAGCCAACAGATCTCAGCTTCCCCAGACACCCCTCGGCCCCCACTCTACCCCGTGACCACCCTTTGCCCACCTCCAGCTTTCCGCATGCTCCCCCTTGTTTTCAATCCACTGAACCTTCTGCCAAAGAAAATTCGTCGATGCCCACAAACCAGCCAGCCGGGGAGGAGGCTGGCCTGGAATGTCAGAGGGGGGTCACCATACTGTTTGTGAGCGGGCCAGCAGAGAAATGTGAGCAGCTACCTTTTTTGGGGAAAGTCAGAACTCCTGTGGGAAAGGAGCCAGGCTTGGGCCTCAGTTTTCCCCCCATGATCACCACCATAGCATTTATGGGGCTAGGAGTAACTCCGGCTGTTGATTCAACAGCTCTTGGTGACTGCTGGGTACCAGGCACTGAGCTGGCCGCTTGAGACACAGCCAGGACAGAGCTAAGCCCTGTCCTTCGGGGCTGACTTTCCAGGAGCAGGCAGTCCCTCAGCAAGTCTCCCGATGAGCTAGAGGCAGCTGCCCCCGGCCCACAACCCCTGATGAACACTCTTGGGGCTGGACGGGTTTCAGAACTCAGAAGTTGGGGGGCTTTAAAAGGTGACCCAGTGGGGACTGGGCCCACCCATCTCCAGTCAGATCTATCAATACTGCTGTATTGAGAAGTGTGAGTATTGAGTCAAAGTGGGATCAATAAAGGTTCTGCCCAGGCCCCAGTCTATTCAGGTTGGGTTTTGCCTCCACACGAGTTTTCTTCAAATACCCAGAAAAGCCCTTGGTTGCCTGGGCTTTGTGGACTGTTAGAGTTGAGGACAAGAAATTGAAGTCCTGATTCATCTCCCCATTTCCTCAGATGAGAATACTGAGACACAGGGCAGAGGAATCACATACCCAAGACCCTGGAGCAAGCAAATGGTACCAGTGGGTAGGATTGCAGGTCCCACTGACTCCAAATTCAGAGCTTATCACCGGCAGGGACCCTGGCTGGGAGAGAAGCAGGGGCTGAGTGGAGAAGGCTCCTGAGCCAAACCTTGGCGGCCCACCAGGCAGTGCTGCCAGGAAGGGGTTAAGAGCACCCTGGGCCTCTGCCAGGCCTCCGCACGGGGCTCCTCCTTGCACGGCCTGCCTGTCTGGGGCCTGTTTACCAGGCGGCGTTTGCATCACCGGCTTTGACGTGCAGTGCAAACACACTCACATTCTTGGGTCATGAGAAATGCACAGTTGTGATGACATCATTCCCAGAGAGAAGATTTGCGCCAGCCTCCCTCCTGCCCACAATCAGAGCTGTTTAATTAACACTCTTAACTGGAACTCTTGTCTTCTTGTAAAAACCAGCTGGAGAAACTTATGGGTGGGGGTGATGGGGGTTGGAGTGAGTGTGTGTGTGTGTTTTAAGGGATAAAAATAGCCCATGTGGGACTCCTTTTGGAGTATTTGTGAGTATCAATGCACCACTGTTTATAGTAAATCTACATCACCCTGGACATTTTCATCTGAATTTGGCTTGGAGACCGGACGAGAGAAACCACCCATGTCTTTTTGTTCCCTGTAGTTTTTCCTTTTGGGAGGGAGACACGTAGGCCAAGTAAAAGGGCCGTTGGAGACGATTTAGACCAAAGCTCATATAAAGCCAAGGAAAGGGAGGCCCAGAGAGGGGGGAGGGCCTTGCCTGAGGTCACACACCGAGGCTCCAAGTTCCCACAACACTCACATGCATTTAGCCGCACTGCCCTCAGCCCCCACTTCAGCTTTGTGAGTTGGTTTATCAGGGTATTGGGAAGAGAGATGCCTCTACTCGAGTTTCCTGGATGTCTTTTGAGATCAGAGTGGAGGCGTTGGTGGTGGTGGATATGGAGGTGGCCTGGGAGCAGAGGAGAGAGATTGGGACCACAGGAGACCTCAACCTCACTCCCCTGCACCCCCCTAAAGGAACCTACCCTAGGCAATCCCAGGCTTCCTTTAGCTCCCCCTTCCTGAGAAGTGCCACCCCCTCACTGGCCTCCTTCTATGACGATTGAAGACTATTTCCCACAAAAGGGTGATAGACGTTTAACAAATGAAAATAGAAGATACCCTGCTAAATTTGACTTTGAGATAAACAACAAAAAATGTTTTAGTATAAATATGTCTCATGTAATATCGGGGCATCTGGCAACCCCAATCCCCTTCATCTTTATCGTCATCATTGCGGCAGATACAATGCCTCCCATTAGCCTTCCCTCTCTTTCCTCATTAACCAAACCCTGGTGTTGTCTGGGTAGCATTGTGTCCCAGGTGATGAGTCAATCATGATTAGTCTAAGCTAGTCATGACAATCCTGTTCTCCTGTGCCTTCCCAGACTCCCTTGCAGTCAGGAATGATCTGGTAGCTTTAAAATGTGTCTGTAAATTTTTTGACACCCTCCTTTTGAAAAGGTGGAAACTCATCCCCACAACATTGAATGTAGGCTAGACTTAGTGACTCATTTCAAAGAGTAGCTTCTGAGGGTAGGTCATAAAAACCATTGTTCCTTCTGCCTGGCTCTCTTACATTACTCACTCTGGGGGAAACTAGTGGCCATATTGTGAGGACACTCAACAGCCCTGTGGTGAGGCCCACATGGGAGGAACAAAGTCCTCCCACTAGTAGCCAGCACCAACATGTCAGGCATGTGTGTGAGATGCCTTGAAAGTGGCTTCAGCCCCAGTCAAGCCTTTGAATAATTGCGGCGTGGGACAACATTTTGACTGCTACATGTGCCAGAGATAGCTTTGTATGAATTATATTTTTTAAGATTTTATTTATTTTTAAGATTTTATTTTTACATAATCTCTACACCCAACGTGGGGCTCGAACTTACAACCCTGAGATCAAGAGTTGCATACTGTACTGGCTGAGCCAGCCAGGCGCCCCTGTATTAATCATATTTTTAATTTTCTATATTTTATGATGTTTAAGTATTTTTGGAGAGCCTTGCTGGCTGGGAAAAGACTGCCCCTCCCAGTTAGGACTAGCTAATTCCTAGAGACAGTAAACAACCTGTTGGTGAGCCCACCTTTCAAATACAAACCAACTAATCCTGAGTCCATACCCCCCAGCCACCTCCTTATCTAACTCACACACCAAGCCAATATTTCCCTTGACCTAGATCATCCTAGGGCCAAGTACTAGACAACTAGGGACAGCCCCTGTGCCCCAAAGTCCACTGGAATTATCCAAACTATCCAAACGTTACCCTGCCCTGCCCTGCCCTGCTTTTCCCACAGAAACCCCAGTGAGGGTTGTGGCCTTGGCCTTCTCTTGCTTCTTTCTGCCTCCTGGCTGACAAGTGATGCTTTCTGCATCTTGTTACTCTTGTTACTAGGAGGACTGTGAGTAATGTTAAACTTTGCTCTCAGTGGCATTGAATTTTCCATGTCGTCATGTAGTCATCTTGATAAATTAAGACTCAGACACAAATCACCCCTGAGAGATCCTGATCCAGAGCCTCCTAACTACGCCATCTCTAGCTGACCCACAGTAACCAGAGATAGTAAAATGTTTATTGCAGTCTTAATAAGCAACTTAGGTTTTGGGTAATTTGTTTCCCAACAACGGGTAACTAACATGAACGGTCATGTGACCTAGTTCTGACTAGTACAACATAAGGGAAAGTATGCTTGGGTGCTTCTAGGAAGCTTTCTTCATAAAAGGATCAGAAGGGAGAGGAGAGATGAGGGGTATCTCCCTCCTTGAACAAGGATGATACTTAAAGAACTGACAGCCATCTGGGAACCATGAGGCACTGAAAATAAGGATACAGGAGTGAAAAAGTAGAAAGTACCTGTATCTTTTATTTATTTTTAAAAAAGATTTATATTGGGATGCCTGGGTGGCTCAGTTGGTTAGACGTCTGCCTTTGGCTCAAGTCATGATCCCAGGGTCCTGGGGGCTCCCTGCTCAGTTGGGGGCCTGCTTCTCCCTCTCCCTCTGCCGCTCCCCCTGCTTTGCTCTCTCTCTCTGTCAAATAAATAAATACAGTCTTTAAAAAAAAAGATTTAGGGGCGCCTGAGTGGCTCAGTTGTTAAGCGTCTGCCTTTGGCTCAGGTCATGATCCCAGGGTCCTGACCTTCAGCAGGAAGCCTGCTTCTCCCTCTCCCACTCCCCCTGCTTGTGTTCCCTCTCTCGCTGTGTCTGTCAAATAAAATCTTTAAAAAAAAAAAAAAAGATTGATTTATTTATTTTAGAGAGAGAGAGTGCATGCCTGCACAAGTTGGGGGAGGGGTAGAGGGAGAGAAACCCAAGCAGACCCCATGCTGAGCACAGAGCTCAACCCAGGGCTCGATTTCAGGACCCCGAGATCATGACCTAGCAGAAATCAAGAGTCGGCTGCTCAACCAACTGAGCCACCCAGGTTCCCCACACTTGTGTCTTTTATAACATCATTAAGCAGGTGGACTAATTCCGTGACCACCTGCATCCAGTTTTTTTTTTTTTAAGATTTTATTTATTAATTTGACAGAGAGAGACAGTGGGAGAGGGAACACAAGCAGGGGGAGTGGGAGAGGGAGAAGCAGGCTCTGTGCTGAGCAAGGAGCCCGATGTGGGACTCAATCCCAGGACCCCGGGATCATGACCTGAGCCGAAGGCAGACACTTAACGACTGAGCCACCCAGGCGCCCCTGCCTGCATCCAGTTTTGCAGACAAGCAAACAGTCAATGTGCTTAAGGTTTAAGCTACCATATCCTGCAACTTGCAGCTTTAATGCGTTCCTAACCAATACAATCAGCATGCACAATAGCATCTCACTTAACTGGAGTAACTTGTGCAATGACTTCATTTATCTGAATTTCACAATCTGAAATGAAGCTGAAAGGCCAACTGAGCACCAAAACCAATAGCACAACGTCCATAACAGTCACCTTACTCTTAGGTAAGCGGTCCCTGGCCTTTTAACTTTTACTTTAGACACAATTCTAACAAGCATTCCTAAGGTATCTTCCCAGGCAGAGTAGCTTAGAAATCCAATCCAATTCAATAATCAATCATTTGCTATTGTACAAAGCACTATGGGAGGCCTGCTTGACACCAGGTATCCATAAGTAAGTTTTAAGAGAGAGAGAGAAACATGATCTGATTGGTCAAACAACTTGGGCTGTAAAGTAGAGACCAGAGCAAGCCTGGAGAAAGGAAAAGAGAAAAGTTGCTAGTGAATGCCAATTTATTCAGAAAATATATATTTCAAAGTGTTTTTCCATGGAAAATTCCATCAACAGGACAAACCACTCTAACTCTTCTTAATTGTTGCTAGTACTGCTTTCCAAAATACCCAAAATACTTGTATGCTTTAGCTTCCTGAATCCCTTAAAAGTTTTCACAAGTAAAATCCTGTGCCAGGCCTGGATCTAAGTTCAGAGGAGATGCAGAAGGTGGCAATTCTAGGATATCCCGATGCACAGAGGGGAATCTACGGGTCAGGAACAGCCCAGAGTGACTCGGTAAACTAGTGGCAGAGTGAAGACTAGAACCCAGAGCTCTGAAATTTTCCTTTCTCCAGGCAGTGAGGGAGGGAACACCAGTCCCCTCAAACCACCCAAACATTTCCTCTCATGAGGAGGAGGGTCTTCACCCAGTGCTGCAAGCTTCCCCCACCCCGGGTCAGGAAGCTCTGCCTGCCCAGGATTTCCTGTGTGTGGGAAAGAAACAGAAAGAGCAGATAAATCCTCCAACACTTATTTTCAAGTGCATGAGGCCCTCTCCCTGGCCTCGATGCCCTGGCCAAGAGGACCAATCTGTTGACATGTGTTTTGTGTGTTTCTAAAAGTAATTTAGAAGGATGACTGTGCGCCCATGAAGCACGAGGCTGGACACGATAGTGGAGGAGAGTATGGGTCATTGTTCCTATGCTTGGGGGGGATGCCTTGGTTTGGGTCCTCCCAGAAGCAGACCCTAAGACAAATATCTAAGTGTCAGTCATCTCTCTGGGAAGTGAATCCCTGCAGGGGAGTGGGGGAGTGAGACAGGGAGTGGAAGTCAGCCAGTAAGGGAAGCATAATCAAGGTATTACTGGGGTGGACAACTAGAGATCAGCCCTACTAGGGAGCTCTCAGAGGCAGTGTCAGGCGTACATCAGTCATCCCAACCAAAGGGTTAGGGGGCTCGGGTGTCTATCCACCAATTTTCTTTTTTTGCCAGACTTTATTTATTTATTTGTCAGAGAGAGAGCACAAGCAGGGGGACCAGCAGGCTGAGGGACAAGCAGACTCCCCAGTGAGCAGGGAGCCTGACGCAGGGCTTGATCCTGGGACCTGGGATGCCAGGACCTGAGCCGAAGGCAGATACTTAACCAACTGAGCCACCCAGGCATCCTATCCACTAATTTTCCACCCTTTGATGTCAAGGGCTCTTCTGGGGGGGCCATGTCTTGGCACTCCCAGCTTACCTGCAGGTCGGCACAAGCATGCTCCTGAGACTCACGCTGTCAGGCAGATGATAGGATTCAGAGTGAGTGGCTTGTCGTGGGTAGAGGTGATTGTCAGTCGGACACGGGCAGTGTCTGGTCCCGGAGTTGACCACTAATTGGCTTTCCATTCACAGGAAAATGTGGACACAGGCCCAGGAGACGTGTCTCCCCCTCCCTGGGGGAGGATGTGAAGGATGTGTACACTGCAAAAGCAGGGGCTTTTTCCTGTCCGGGCCTCCGTCGCCCCTTTCTTCTCATGTTGGGGAGCCACTCTTCTGTGCCCGTCAGCTTGTATATGCATGCCTTCTTCTTTGACACTCAGCTAGACCACATTTCCCAGCCTCCCTTGTAGTTAGGAGGAGCCGTGTGCTGATCCCAGAAAATGAATTGTGAGCAGAAGGGATGTATGCCTCCTCCAGACTTGGGCAAAAAACAAAACAAAACAAACGAAAAAACCCCTCCCCATACTGGGCTTTTTCTTACTTTCACCACATGGGCAAAGGCCATGGGGCAGGAAAGAGGAACCCAAAGCAAGTTAGTGCAACTGGAGGTAACAAGCGAGGGAGAGTGGCATGAGAGGAAGGTGCATGATCCTGATACAGGATTCCTGGGTTTGTGGGAGGTATTTGATGGGTTTGGGCCAAACACAGCCTTGGCACTCTCCCCCGTCTCCGGGGGCAAAGCATCAGTTTAAGAACCAGATTGTAACGAGGAGGGGCTGAACCTAGACACTCAGCATTTGTAAAGTGTGGCTTGGATAGTCGCGGAGTGCAGTGGACCCCATGCCTGGAGTCCTCTGTTCCAGAGTCAGGGCCCCCTGCCCCTCCCAGTGGAGGAGGGGCTTTTCTGTGTCCCGGTCACAGCCCAGCCTCACCTCAGAGGATCATTCCCAAGTCACCTAGCCTGAATTTGGTGAGTCTTGAGATCAGGTGGCCCAGACACTCTCTTGGGCTGAGTTCCTCTTATCCTATACAAATGACTTTCCAATACCAGAGCCACAGGCTCTTCTTGTGGGCTAGCCTGGGAACCTCACCCCATTGTTTTGTTAAACCTCAAGTAACTGACTTAACTAATGAAGTGTTGGGGCCAGAGCTGCTTGCTTGACCTCCAGGGCTGCTCTTTGCCTGCCCCACCCCCTCCCCCAGAGTGTCCTCTCGGGAAATGCAGCTGACCCAGCTGCATCCGTGGGAAGGCCTGGCCCCCACACCTCACCCTCCTAGCCCTGCTGAGGGCTCAGGAAATGACCCTCTTAGCAGGCACGAGCTGCGATCCAGAGGACAATGACAGAGGGACGGAAGCCTGTTTGTCTCAGCTAACATGTCCCCTTGGGCGGATGCCAGGTGCTGGAAACACAAAATTGAAGATTCAGTGGGAAAACATATTTTTTAAAAAAACAAACAATCCTGTGGGCTTTAGCCAACTTCTGAGGATGCGAGGGGTTTTGTTTTCTTTAATTGTGTGTGTGTGTGAGTTTAAAACATAGATAGGGTCAGAGAATCAAAGAATCTAAGGTTTGGGAAGATCAGCTGTGCCACCCAAGCTGCAGGCCCTGCTATGGCATCTGTCTTCATGTGGCTGGGCTCAAACGCCTCCAAGGGGCTTCCTGACCACCCTCTCTGAAACAGCACTTCTCAGTTGTTCTCTCTCAAAACACTCATCATAACACTTAACCCCATCTGGACGGATCTGGCTTGTTTACACGTGCCAGGTGGATGGTAGGTACTCAGTAAATGTTGACTGAATGTTTTTCAGTGGTAGTTGCATTCAGGTCAGAGTTGGCTCAGAGAATCCGGTTTTTATTGAATTGCAACACACATCATCATTCTTGGCTACAAACCGTGTGCCCGGGCCAGGAGGTAAAGCAGTCAGGAACTCCGCTCATTCACTCATTCATTTGGAGGGTAGAGCCCTGAGTAGATAGTGATTCGGTCCTGGGTGTGGGGGGGCGGGGTGGGGAGCAGTGCAGAGAACAGAAAGAAAGGTTCATGGCAGAGGGGATTTGAGGTGGGTTTTCCATCAAAAGAGAGGCCAGATGGGACCGAGGACTGTCCAACTTGAAGGAACTGTCTGGCTTGGAAAGCGTGAACATGAGTGTGTTTAGGAAAGGAAGAGAGCCATGGAGTGTGGAATTTAATTTATTCCCACTTGGGACTGCCAGGGAAAGCAGAGACGTGGTTTTATCTGGGGCTGCAGCGGGGACATGCCACCTTGTTTGCTGCAGCGACGGAGGGATGAATGTGAAGGGCTGAGGTGGGGTCGGGGTGAAGCTCTTCTGTCGCCCTGGGGGCCTTGAAGGGCATGCTAGGCCGTCTGGGTTTTCATCTAGAGGCAACGGAGTCGAGGAAAAAATAATGATTTTGAGAAGCCTGTTTTAAGATCCTGGATATCACTGGCCCCAGAATTCAGTCTCCAGTGATGCAGACTTCTGTGAGGCAGAGGCTTCTGGAAAATACAGTCGCCTGGGACCCATCCTGGGAGAGTCTGATTCTCTGTAAGTTGGAGCTGGGGCCTGGTCACCTGCATTTTTACAACCTTCCCAAACGTTCTCATCATTTGCCAGGTTTGGTGACCACGGGGCCTCCGAGAGGCAAAGGCAGCCAGACAGGGGCATAGGCAGAGGGGGCCTTTGAACCAGGTCCATGTGGCCCTCCGTGTTTACCCGCTTCATCTGCAGCCTCCCACTGGACTAGCTCTTTTCTCCAGTTTTCTTTTCCCCTGGATGCAAGCAAGCATCTGGGCCACGGCTGAGGCTGCTGGCCCTGTTCTCCCTTCCCCTCCCCACCCCCAGCCTCAAAGGTCAGGTACCTCCCAGCCTCCCGCGGGCATGTCCATTTATGGCTCTGTTGTTCCAAAATGTGGCCAAATTTATAAACTCCCCCTTCCCGGAGACACGAAACAATTTGCGCAGAGTACAGTGCGGGGGCAGAACTGGGAGCTCCAACCGGGGCCTGGACTTCAGCCCGGGCCCAGGCCCAGTGAGCTCTGGCGTTGGACAGGCCCCAGTCCCTCCCTGGGCCTCAGTTTCTCCACCTACCAGGCGGAGGAACTGGACTAGATCATTCCCGAAGTCCTTCTTAAGTTTGGACACATGCAATTTACTGCTTACAAATGCCAATTTCCTAAATCCATAGGCCCAATCGTTGTAAAAGGGTGGGAGGATGGACTGCAGCCTCTATGCTCGTCTGCATTGCTTCTTTTCTTTCTTGCTGGCTTTTTTTTTTTTTTTTTAATTAAAAAAATTACCCAAGGAATCAATTTCCACGGTAAAATACAAGTCCCCCTCACCTGCTTCCCATTCCTACGCTCCTCCCCAGAAATGTCGATTGTCAAAAGTTTGGAGTGGTGCTTTGAAGACAGGATTCTCTGCCTTTCTTTATACATGTATTTGTGTTCATATGGGAGGGTTTTAATGGCATTTATTTCTTACCTACTTGAGAATTGTATAGATGGGCATCTCACGCTTTTTTACTTAATGTCTTATATCCCTCTTGCTATATCAACTTCCTTTTTTTAAAAAAAAAAACAGTTTGGTTGAGGGGCGCCTGGGTGGATCAGTCATTGGGCGTCTGCCTTCGGCTTGGGTCATGATCCCAGGGTCCTGGGATCGAGCCCCGCGTCGGACTCCCTGCTCGGCGGGAAGCCTGCTTCTCCCTCTCCCACTCCCCCTGCTTGTGTTCCCTCTCTCGCTCTGTCTCTCTCTGTCAAATAAATAAATAAAATCTTAAAAAAAAACCCAGTTTGATTGAGGTATAATTTACATACTATAAAATTCACCTGTTGTTAGGTTATAGCTCAATGACTTTTGCAAATGTCTAGGGCCATGCCATTTGGTAATGAGCTCTCTGTCACTGGGGGTATTCAACTAGAGTCTGGCCAGCCATTTGGCAGAGGCTATAAAGGAGCTCTCAAAATCTGATGGGAAACGTCTATGTGGCTTCCGAGCAGCAGTTTGGCTAAGGGGTTAGAACATTTCCACACACTCCCCATTCCCCAACAAGTGCCCTTAGGCCCATTTGCCAGTCCATCCTTCAGCCACAGGCAACCACTGATCCTTTCTGTCTCCACAGATTTGCTTCTTCTGGACATTTCATATAAATGGAATCATACAATTTGCTCTTCTGCATCTGACTTCTTTGCTTAGCATAACTGTTTGGAGGTTCATCCATGCTATATGGTGTATCATCCTTTTTCTTGCTAATATTCCATTGTCTAGATATGCTGCATTTTGCTTAGCTGTTTGCCCGTTGGTGGACTCTAGGAGCGTATCCAGTTTGGGGCTATTAGGAATGATATTCTTATGAATGTTTGCATACAAGTCTTTGTGTGTTCTCATTTCTCGGGTGGACAACCTCAATCCCAAACTTTGAAACTGCTGTGGTAACCTCCACTGGAAGGATGAACTCTGATGTAAGTAGTCCTCTATCAACGGACATTTTGATTGCTTTTGAGGTTTTATTCTCACAAACCTGCTGTTTGGAGCTTGTTCACCCATCCACCTTTAGGTGTGCGTGCCAGAAGAGAAATGGCTGGGTCATAGAGTATGTACATTTTACATTTGCTGAATTGTTGCCAAATCATCCTCCGTGATACTCTTGCTTTCTCTTCAAAGAGAATGGTAAGAGAGAGAATCCATTACAAAGATATCACCATTACCCCTACCCTGCCCACTGAGCTTGAGGGACTGGACAAGGAGGAGAAAAGCTACTTCTGGATACAAGTCCCCAGGGTGAGCAGTCACAAGATAGCTGAGGTCAAGCAGGAGAAAGCAGAGGCTGGTATAGGGACTAGAACACTTCCTCCTAACCTTCTCCTTTTAAGCCTATAGGTAATGAGCTCTCTGTCACTGGAGGTATGCAAGTGGAGCCTGGCTAGCCATTTGGCAGGGGCTACAACAGAGCTCAAAAAATCTGATGGGAAACTGGGCTATGTGGCTTCTGAGCAGCAGTTTGGCTAAGGGGTTAAGAATGTGGGCTTAGGGGGCACCTGGGTGGCTCAGTCTTTAAGCATCTGCTTTCGGCTCAGGTCATGATCCCGGGGTCCTGGGATCAGGCCCCACATTGGGGTCCCTGCTCAGCGGGAAGCCTGCTTCTCCCTCTCCCACTCCCCCTGCTTGTGTTCCCTCTCTTACTGTCTCTCTGTCAAACAAATAAATAAAATCTTAAAAAAAAAAAAAAGAATGCAGGCTTGGGGGGGCACCTGGGTGGCTCAGTCAGTTAAGCATCCGATTCTTGGTTTCAGCTCAGGTCATGCTCTCAGGGTTGTGGGATCGAGCCCTATATTGGGCTCCATGCTCAGTGCAGAGTCTGCTTGAGATTCTCTCCCTCTCCCCCCGCCCCTCCCCACTCTCATGCTTTGTCTCTCTCCCTAAAATAAATAAACAAATCTTTAAAAAATAAAAAGAATGTGGGCTTAGCTGGCGGGAGCCCCTAGTTCAAACCCCAGCTCTGCCATTTTTTCTTCCTTCCAGCCTCCAGGTAACCATGATTCTGACTCCTATTATCACAGCTTTATCTTGCCCATTCTAGAACTTCATACAAATATCATCACACAGAACATTCTCTTGTATCTGGCTTATTTCTTTTTAAAGATTTTATTTATTTATTTATTTGACAGAGAGAGACACAACAAGAGAGGGAACACAAGCAGGGGGAGTGGGAGAGGGTGAAGCAGGCTTTCTGCTGAGCATGGAGCCCAATGCGGGGCTCGATCCCAGGACCCTGGGATCATGACCTGAGCCGAAGGCAGACACTTAACGACTGAGCCACCCAGGCGCACCATGTGTCTGGCTTATTTCATTCAACATTATGTTCATGAATTCCTGAGTTTTTTTTTTTTTTTTACTCTCCCTCCATCCAGTAGGATATATTCATCAACATTCGGTCTTTCATTAATTTCTTCCATCACTGAGTCACTCATTCAACAAATATTTCTTGAGCCCTTACTGTGTGGGGAGGACTGGCCAAACACAGTAACCCATGGCAAAGACTGGTGAACTCTGAGTCTCCCAGGATGCTCTGATTCCAAACTATTTTGGCTCCGAATTACGATAGTGACAGCCCTACTCTGAACTACCCCAGTATCAGGTAGAATCCCCAATAGAGGCCACACAGCTCAGTGGTGAGGGGCTCGGGCTCTTGCATCAATACACGTGTACTTAGCAGGTGCTTAATAAACAGTGGCTATGACTATTTCCTTGGCATAGAAGCATTGTAAGGAGGAGAGCCCTCCCTTTTTTCTAATCCTTCACTGGCCCTAAAAGGTAGGTACCATTACAATCTACATTTTACCAATGAGGAAAGGATGCTCAGAGAGGTGAGGTAACTCTCCTGAGGTTGCACAGCTGGTGAGTGGCTGAGCCAGGATTCAAACCCAGACCTGCTGAGTATCGAGTTTGAGCTTTCACCTCTGCTACGGGGAATCAGCTGATGCCTCCTCGCACTTCCTTTAAGCCAGAATCGCTCTGGACAAAGGTCGTACACTTTGCCATTTCTTGTTGTCTTTTTCCACTTTGAGAGGGTCAGCCCAGGATGTTTTCCTGGCTTTGGATTTTGTCTGTTTCAGCTTAAAATCATAGCGGAGGGGGTGGGGAGAAGCACAACTCACTAGCACCAGCTCCTGCCCCTGTCCAGGGCCCTGGGCCTGGCTTCTAGATGGTCTCACAGCAATTTGTCCCCCTCCACCCTGCTTCCTGGGGACTATCCACCTTCGGGCCCTCCTGGACTCCCCTCACTCTAAGGTTTTATCAAGTGATCCCTAATGGCAGCATTTTCCTTTTTTTTTTTAAAGATTTTATTTATTTATTTATTTGAGAGAGAGAGAGAGAGAGAGAAACCGCATGAGAGGGGATAGGATCAGAGGGAGAAGCAGGCTCCCTGCCGAGCCGGGAGCCCGATGCGGGACTCGATCCCAGGACTCCGGGATCATGACCTGAGCCGAAGGCAGTCGCTTAACCAACTGAGCCACCCAGGCACCCGGCAGCATTTTCCTAAGTGATAGGCATGAGATTATACATCTGGGCTAGTTGTTACCAACACCCTGACTCACCGGGCTCAGCGTGTTCCTGAGAGTGAATGAGCCTTTCATTTTAACTGCTGGCTTTTAAAGGGCCATGCACCCATTTTGTCCAACCATGTACAGTCTATTAGAGAAGGAAAAATGTGGGTCAAAGAAGTAGTTAATTTTCTCCATGGGAGCACATTTTCCAGGGAAGAAAATATGTCAATCTTATGATATAATTGAGTGGCTTTCAAGAAATGTTTTTTCAGCACATGAACCCTTTCGCAGAGGCTCCTTAAGCTGGAGCTCAATGTACAAATGCTAAAAGTGGAGCTTCTGTGACAGGAGGAGGAGGGATGGGATTCCCTCTCACTTCCTAGCCACTCACTCCTCTGTGAAACTGGCCGTTGGGTGTGGAACCCAGTTTGAGAACCTCTGAGAGCACCCTGGCGCAGGAGTTGAACCCTGAGCCCCAGGGTCATCCTTTACTAGTGTGTGACCTCAGAAAAGGGAGTGGGCTTCCCCAGACTCAGCTTTCCCATCTGGGAAATAGCACAGTTGTAACTAAATATAAACTGCTTTCTAGTTCCAAGATTCTGTGTTACTGGGGAAAATTTAGTTGAAGCTGTTAACTGTTGGAAATACAGACTTTTGGAAAAAAGAAACAAAGTTCTCTTGTTCGAGGACATCCGGTAACAAACCAAGGGCTATAAAAGTGTTTTCTAAGTAGAGGTACTGTGGGCCTCCTTGCACGAACTGATAGAAAAAGACCAAGAGGTTCATTGACTTCATTATTAGAAAGTAAGTGAAGTCAAATCATTATGTTGTACAGCTTAAATTTATACAGTGCTGTATGTCAATTACATCTCCATAAAACTGGAAAAAAATGGGGATAATATTAAAGCGTCGAAAAAAATACTCTCCAGGAAAATCACTCCCATAAATCAATGCAAAAAGTCATTAATGTATTACCATATGCGGCAAGGATTTTTTTTTTTTTTTTTTAATTTGACACAGGGGTGCCTGGGTGGCTCAGTCGTTAAGCGTGTGCCTTTGGCTCAGGTCATGGTCCCAGGGTCCTGGGATCGAGCACTGTATCGGGCTCCCTGTTCCACAGGAAGCCTGCTTCTCCCTCTCCCACTCCCCCTGCTTGTGTTCCCTCTCTCGCTGTGTCTCTCTCTGTCAAATAAATAAATAAAATCTTAATAAATAAATAAATAAATAAATTTGACACAGATAGAGAGCACAAGTAGGTAGAACAAGCAGGCAGAGGGAGAGGGAGAAGCAGGCTCCCCAGTGAGCAGAGGGCCCAACAGGGGGCTCAATCCCAGGATCCCAGATCATGACCTGAGCCAAAGGCAGGTGCTTACCCGACTGAGCCACCCAGGCGTCCCTCTCTGTGTAATATTGAGGAGCTACCAGCTTCTCTGGATCCCAGCTTCCAGCTTGGTGAAATAAGGGGGCTGGTCTGGAACAATTTTTTTAAGCAGTGGAACTTGTCAGTCAGGACCCCAATATATAAAACAGACCATAGTCACAACATTTACATTGTCAGCATTTAGCTGGAAATTCTTCATGGTGTACAGAATTCCTGAGACTCTGCTCCATAGCCTGAGGCTTCCAGAAGCAGAGTGTGAAAACGTGTGGTTTAATTGCTCTCTAAGGACTTTTGGGGCTTTAAAATTAAATCCAACATTTAATTCAAACATTTCATTTGTTTATCCCACAAAAATGTTTGAACTGCATAAGATTTACTAGGCGCTGGTCCAGGCACTGGGGTATCAGAGATGAGCTAGACCAGGATCTCTCCACCCTGGCACTATTGTTATTTGGGGCCAGACGAGTCTTTGTATTGTCTTGTGCCTTGCAGAATGTTTAGCAGCGTTCCTGGTATCTACTCCCTAGATGCCGGTAGCTCCTGCCCAGTGTGACAGACCCAAATTGACCTTGTGGGGTAAAAATCAACCCTGGTTAAGAATTACTGAGCTAAACTTATAAAGATCTCTCATCTCGTGAGCTTATGTTCCCTGGGGAGAGACAGACAAGAAACATTTCTTTTTAAAGAAATATGTGATAAAGGGAAAAATGGGGTGATGAGGCAGGTATTACTGAGGGACTTCTTCAGTTGGGTGGGCAGAGAAGGTGTCTCTGAGAGGATATTTGATCTCGAACAGGAATGTCCAGCAGGGAGGAGCCAGTCATGCAAAGATCTGAAGGAAGAGTGCTTCGGTCAGAGGAAGCACTGAGAGCAAAGGCTGAGAGGCTAAACAAAACTTGGCTTGATTAAGGTATAGAATGAAGGCCAGTGTGCTAGGAACATCAAGGATCAGGGCATGGACAGGAGAGATGAGCTGAGGGGGTGTGGAAGGCAGGTAGAATTGGGAAGTGTCAGATCATTGAGGGCCTCATAGGCCAGGGAAGGGAAGCTATTTTTAATTATTAGCATCTGCTATGTGCTCCTGGGCTAGGTGTTGGGGACACAAATGTGAATAAGATAGTGAACCCACAGAGGATGGTACAGTTAATTCTCTCTGGGGTGAGTCTAGGCAGGCTTCATTGTGGAGATGACATTGGCGTTCACTTGAAGGATGAACAAGAATCCACTACGTGGAGAAAAGGGAGCAGCGGAAATTGTTTTCCACACACTATGCATGTGATTCTCTCTATGCATGTTGTTAAATTGCTGACTCCTGGGTCCTATCCCCAGAGGTGGTAGGGCCTAGGAATCTGTATTTAACACAGCATTGTAATGATTCTGATACAGGTTAGGGTGGGCCTCATTTTGAGAATAGTGTTCCATGGCTTTCCTGTCACTTTTCTGGTGCTCAGTGGAGTATGAATTTCTGGGCAAGTCTTATTCCAGTTGGAAAGCATTCACTTGTTTGTTGTATACCAGGACCCAGGGATAAAGGGGAAGGCAGAAGGACCTAGTCTCTGCATCTCTATGTCCCCAGTTATCCTTTCTCTTGTATGAGGAAACAGAGACTCAGAGGGGATAAATGACTCCCCCAAGGTGTACAGCTTTCTTAGAAGAGGTCCATTTGGACATTAACTTCAGGCCTAGGGGCCCCAGGTCCTGTTCTCTTTCCCCTTCCCAGCTATTCTCAGGCTGTTCTTCCCCGGAGATCCCTGCATACACCATCCATGAAGCCAGTGTCCACTGATTTGAAAATCAACTCTGACTCACACCAGAGGGAGCCACATGAAGCCGAGCAGGCCAGCTGCCAAAAGACTGGGGAGGAGGATGTACATGGGGTGCTCCACACAAAGCTCTGAATCTGCAAGTGCCCCAAATGCTGCTTGTTTTTCTTCCAACGGACACACATGGAGACGGAGGAAAAAAATCCCACAAAAATGTTCAGACCACAGGAAATATGTTGGCAACTGTCAGAGGTGTGGACAGGGACCTGCAAGAACAGGCTGGCATGAGGCAGGCGTCAGAAATGAGAGTGGGCCTGACTGCCGGGAGTGTGACTAAGAGCCTTCCTTCCCTGAAATACAGCCTCCTCTCCTTGTTAAACTGAATGTCTATGCAGTTGCGATCACACCAGATCTGGAGCTGGGGCTGTAGAAGTGGGTGATAAGCATGTAGTTGTATAAGCTTGCAATCACATAAGTGTGTAATTGTGTAAGTGACTAGGCAGGTAAAAGGGTAACCCTGGAGGAGGGCAAGCAGATCAGCGAGTAAGTGTGGATTGTGTTAGCACACGAGAGTGCAAGCATGTATCTTGGAGATACAAGGAGATAAGCGTGTGGCATGTCAGGAGGTAAACATGTAAGCTGGTAAGCGGGTAAGAACGTAGTTGAGCAGCTAAGTCAGGGAGGAAGCATATAATTGTGTGGGCAGGAAGTTTGTAAGTAAGTAAACATGAGCGAGCAGGCAATCACATATGTGGATGAGCGTGTAAGTAGATAAATGTGGAAGCACGTGAGCATTTGGCTTGCTGCTGGAGGTGAGATGTGTGGCTTCCACACACTGTACTGATGTGTACTGAGCTGTTTTCAGAATTTCAACCGGGGGGCGCCTGGGTGGCTCGGATGGTTGGGCGTCTGCCTTGGGCTCAGGTTATGATCCCAGGGTCCTGGGATCGGGCCCCGCATCAGGCCCCGCATCGGGCTCCCTGCTCCGCGGGAAGCCTGCTTCTCCCTCTCCCACTCCCCCTGCTTGTGTTCCCTCTCTTGCTGTGTCTCTCTGTCAAATAAATAAATAAAATCTTAAAAAAAAAAAGAAAAAGAAATTAAACGACACACTTTAATATAATTCATAGCTTAAAGAAGAAATAGCAAAGGAAATTTTTAAAAAATATACAACTGGTGTGCCTGGGTGGCTCCGTTGGTTAAGCATCTGCCTTCGGCTTAGGTCATGATCTCTGGGTCCTGGGATCGAGTTCCACGTCAGGCTCCCTGCTCAGTGGAAAGTCTGCTCCTCCCTCTTCCTCTGCTCCCCTCACCCCAGGCCCCAGCTCATGCTCTCGCTCAAATAAATAAATAAATAAATAAATAAATAAATAAATAAATAAAATCTTTTAAAAATACAGAAATGAATGAAAATGCATTTGTGGGATGCAGTTAATGCAGTGCTGAGAGGGAAATTGATAGCACTAATATCTTTACATTAAAAAGTAGTAGTAAACATATTAAATTAGTAATCTAACTTTCCACCTCAAGAAACTAGAAAAAGAAGAGAAAAATAAACCCAAAGCAGAGAGAATAGAGAAAATAATAAAGATAAGAGCAGAGGGAAGTGAAATTGAAAACAGAAAAACAATGGAGAAAATTAATAAAACAAAAAGCTATTTCTTTGGGAAAAAACTAATAAACTGACAAACTTCTTGCTAGACTGACAAAAAAGAGATCAATATCAGGATGAAATGGGAGATATCACGACAAATTATGCAGCTATTAAAAGGATAATAAAAGAATACTACAGGGGCGCCTGGGTGGCTCAGTCGTTAAGCGTCTGCCTTCAGCTCAGGTCATGATCTCAGGGTCCTGGGATCGAGCCCCACATCGGGCTCTCTGCTTGGTAGGAAGCCTGCTTCTCCCTCTCCCACTCCCCCTGCTTGTGTTCCCTCTCTCGCTGTGTCTCTCTCTGTTAAATAAATAAAATCTTAAAAAAAAAAAAAAGAATACTACAAACAACTTCACACTACTGGACTTGAAAGAGATGAACCAATTCTTCAAAAACCATAAATTTCCAAAGCTCAGTCAAGGTGAAATAGATAATTTTAATAATGCTATAATTACTGAAGAAATTGAAGTTTTAATTTAAATGCTCTCAAAAGAAAAAAAAAAACCCAACCCTCCAGGCCCTGATGGTTTACTGGGGAATGTTACCTAATAGTCAAAGATTTAATGCCAATTTTACATACTCTCTTCTAGAATATAGAAGAGGAAGGTTCACTTCTTAACTCATTTTCTGAAGCTAGTACTTTCGCTATAACAAACACAGACAAAGGCAACTCAAAAAGAAAAAAAAATCAACAAATCAGTATCTCTCATAAATTTAGACACAAAAAATCTTTTCAATAAGTGGTGCCTAAATGGCAAAATGAAAAAAGAAAAAAAGGAAGAAAACCTCACACCTTATAAAACTTAACTCTAAATGAATTGCAGACTAAAGTGTGAAACATAAAACTATAAAACATCTAGGAAAAATTAAATATAGGAGAAAATATTTGGAACCCAGGACTAGGCAAAAAGTTTTTTAGATTTGATACCAAGGGGCACTGGGTGGCTCAGTAAGTTAAGCATCTGACTCTTGATTTTGGCTCAGGTCATGATCTCAGGGTTGTGAGACTGATCCCAGTGTGGGGCTCCATGCTTAGCACAGAGTCTGCTTGAGATTCTCTCCCCCCTCCCCTTTGCCCCTCCCCCCCACTTGTGCACTCTCAAATAAATAAATAAATAAATAAATAAATAAATAAAATCTTAAAAAAAGATTTGATACTAAAAGCATGGTCCATACAGTATGTTAAGTGAAATAAACCATTCACAGAAAGAAAAAAACAACAACTGCTTGATCACACTTACATGTGGAATCTAAAAGAGTCAAACTCAGAGAAGGAGAGAGTAGAACAGTGGTTATTAGGGGTTGGGGTGATGGGGTGAGTAGGGGGATGGGAAGTTGCTGTTATGTAGGATGAATAAGTCTAGAGATTCAATGTACAGCATGATGACTATTGTTAATAATACTGTATCAAATATTGGAAATTTGCTAAGAGAGTAGATTTTATGTGCTTTCATCATCAAAAAAAGTACTAACTATGTGAGATGATGTTAATTAGCTTCACTATAGTAATTGTTTCACTATATATGCACACCAAAGTATCATGTTGTACACCTTAAATATATATAATTAAAAAAATTTTTTTTAAAGATTTTGTTTATTTAATTGACAGAAAGCATGCACAATCAGGGGAAGCAGTAGAGGGAGAGGGAGAAGCAGGATCTCTGCTGAGCAGGGAGCTCGATGCAGGGCTTGATCCCAGGACCCCGGGATCATGACCTGAGCCGAAGGCAGACACTTAAGCCACTGAGCCACCCGGGCACCGCTACAGTTTTTATTTTTAAAAAGCATGGTCCATAAAGGAAAATTGATAAATTGGAGCTTGTCAACATTAAAAACTTTTGCTCTACAGAAAAGCAATCAGTTAGGATGAAAAGACAAATGACAGATTGGGAGAAAATGTTTACAAACCACATATCAGACAAAAGAAGAGTATCTTGAATATATAAAGAACTCTCAAAACTCTACATTTAAGAAAACCAAGCATTCTGATTAGAAAACAGGGAGAGGAGATGTACAGGCATTTCATTGAAGAGGATATATACAGATGGCAAAAAAGCATATGAAAAGATGTTCAACATCATTAGCCATTAGAAAAATGCAAATAAAATCACCACACACTTATATGAATAAAATAATATAACACTAAATGCTGGTGAGGATGTGGAGAAACTGGATCACTCATATTGCTGGTGGGAATATAAAATGATACAGTGTTTCTGGAAAACAATTTCTTTTTAAAACTAAAAATGGACTGGGCGCCTGGGTGGCTCAGTTGGTTAAGCAACTGCCTTCAGCTCAGGTCATGATCCTGGAGTCCCGGGATCGAGTCCCGCATCTGGCTCCCTGCTCAGCAGGGAGTCTGCTTCTCCCTCTGACCCTCCCCCCTCTCATGTGCTCTCTCTCTCTCATTCTCTCTCTCTCAAATAAATAAATAAAATCTTTAAAAAAAAAAAAAACAACTAAAAATGGACTTACCATATGAACCCAACAATGAAAACTTATTTTCTTACAGAAACACGTACACAAATACTCATAGTAGCTTTGTTCATAATATCCTTAAACTAGAACTACCCAAATGTCCTTTAGTGGGTGAATGGTTAAAGAAACTATGCTACATCCAGGGGCGCCTGGGAGGCTCAGTTAAGCCTCTGACCTTGATTTTGGCTCAGGTCATGATCTCAGGGTCATGGGATTGCGCTCCGCGTCAGGTTCCGCACTGGGTGTGGAGCCTACTTAAGGTTCTCTCTCTCCCTCTGCCCCTCCCCACTTGTTTGCCTCTCTCTCTCTTAAAAAAAAAAGAAAAGAAAAGAAAAGAAAAGAAAAGAAAAAGAAGAAAAGAAACTATGTTACATCCATACCATGGAATACTACTCAGCAAAGACAAAAATAAAATCTACTGATATAGGAAATCATTTGGGTGAAAGTATGCTGAGTGAAAAAAGCCAGTCTCAAAGGAAGTATACTGCACAATTCTGTTTAAGTGACATTCATTAAATAACTATAGAGATGGAGCCTAGATTAGCCGTTGCTGGGCGTTAAGAATGGATGGGGAGTGGAGTGGGTGTGGCTACAAAGGAAGGCAGGAGGGAGTCTTGCGATGGTTCAGCTACACATGCAATAGAATTACACAGAGCTACACACACACGCACTCACACACACACACAGACACAGTGCATATCCGAGTGTGTTCTAAGGATTGTACCACAATCAGTTTCCTGTTTGTTTTTTTTAAGATTTATTTATTTGAGAGAGAGAGAGAGAGAGAGCACTAGAGAGCGCATGCGTATGCACACTTGGAGGCAGGGGAGGAGGGGCAGGGGGAGAGGGAGACAATCACAAGCAGACTCCCCACTGAGTGCGGAACCCCACATGGGTTTGACCTCATGACCCTGAAATCATGACCTCATGACCCTGAAATCATGAGCTGAAATCAAGAGTTGGAAGCTTAACTGATGGAGCCACCCAGGAGCCTCAGTTTTCTGGTTTTGGTATCAAAAGTATGGTCCACGGGGCACCTGGGTGGCTCAGTCGTTCAGCGTCTGCCTTTGGCTCAGGTCATGATCCCAGGGTCCTAGGATCGAGCCCCACATCAGGCTCCCTGCTCTGGGAAGCCTGCTTCTCCCTCTCCCACTCCCCCTGCTTGTGTTCCCTCTCTCACTGTCTCTCTCTCTGTCAAATAAATAAATAAAATCTTAAAAAAAAAAAAGCATGGTCCATGAATTAAGTTATACAAGATGTTGCCACTGGGGGCTGCTGGGTGAGACCTCCCTGTACATTTCTTGTTCTTTCCAGTGAATCTATAATTATTTCAAAATAAAACATCTTAAAGTGAGTTGATTTAAAGAAAAATTTTAAGTAAACAATAAGGGACATAGATGTGGCAAAAATCATTTGGACATTGTACCAAGGGAAAGGACATGGGGTTGTGGGATCCTGGGTTCAAATCTTCATCACTTACAAGCTGTGTGACTTTGGGGTCAGTCTTTGCTTCAGTTTTCTTATCTGTGAAGTAGGGAGAATCAGGCCCGCTTGAGGGGACTGGATGAGGCTCAGAGGTGGGTGCGTATCCTGAAAGGGCAGGTGGCTTCTGATACAGGTTTATAGGGTGAAAGAGCCAGAACCATCCTTCTTGGGTGGAATTCTCTGCCTCACCCATATGTAGGATAAGCCCCTAGATTTATTCGACCCCAGTGAGGGAGTTGGCTCTGAGTGATGGATCTGAGGTGGATGGCAGGTATTCCCAGAGGTTGGGGTTAAGCATGGGGCAGCCTGAGAGAGAAGCAGCAGCATGACTGTCCTGCCCTTGGGTCCAGCATCCCCTCAGGCCATTGTGAGGTAACTGAGAATGAGTTTGGCTGAGTAGGCCCCGGGCAGATGAAGGGAAGGGAGAAGCTCCCCCAACCCAGCTAATAACCAATGACCCTTTCCTACATTTTAGGAAACTGGTGAGTTCACAGGCTGGCCTTGCCTTCTGCCCTCGTATCTCCAACAAGCCACAGAAGGGAGGAAAGGGCAGCGGGTGTGGCAGCCTGGCCAGCAGACTCCTCTTGCTCAGTGGAGAATGGATCTGAAATCCAAGAAGGTTTTGGCCTCCTGCCACACAGGCAGGCCAAGAGTGCTTCATCCAGAACCTGCTCAACACGGAGGAACAGGCTCCAGGCCCCAGAGGAAGTTTACTGGCAAAAACAACAGACTTCTGCTTCTGCAATGAGTTTACCAGGAGGAGCTGAGAGATAACACTGTGAAGTGACATTGACATCCTCAGGCTAGAGAAGAAAGGTCACCTTCCTTTCTTAAGTGAACACAAGGCTGACTCTTGGCCATGACTTGGGTGAGGCAAATACCTACAGGTGCCAAGATGCCAACATAAATGAAAGAAGCCCATTGGACATAAAAAAGTAAAATAAAAACCAATAAAAGGACAAAACCCACACGATCATCTTAATAGGTACAGAAAAATCTGACAAAGTCCAATACCTAGTAATAATAAAACTTCTCAATAAACTTAGAATAGAAGGTTATTTCCTTAATTTGATGAAAAGCCTACAGCTACCATCATTATAATGAAAGACTGCAATGCCTTTCTGCTAAGATCAGAAACAAGGCAAGGGTGTCCATGTTTGCCAATTGTATTCAACATTGTACTGGAGGCTCTTGATATGTAACAAGGCAAAAATAAATAAATAAATAAAGGCACCTACTTGGGAATAAAGAAGTAAAACCATCTTTATTCAAATATAACATGGTCATGCATATAGAAAATCCTAAGGAGGGGGAGGTACCTGGCTGGCCTAGTCAGTGGAGCATGCAGCTCTTGATCTCAGGGTCATGAGTTTGAGCCCCATGTTGGGTGTAGGAATTGTGTAAAATAAATAAATAAAAATTTTAAAAAAGAAAATTCTAAGGAATCTCTCTCCTATTACACACACAAGCTGCTAAAACTAATAAATGAGGTTCAGTAAAGTCACAAGATACAAAGTTTAAAAATGGAACTTAAGGGGCACCTGGGTGGCTCAGTCGTTAAGCGTCTGCCTTTGGCTCAGGTCATGATCCCAGGGTCCTGGGATCGAGCCCCGCATCAGGCTCCCTGCTCAGCGGGAAGCCTGCTTCTCCCTCTCCCACTCCCCCTACTTGTGTTCCCTCTCTTTCTGTGTCCCTGTCAAATAAATAAAATCTTAAAAAAAAAAATGGAACTTAAAAAATGGAATTAGAAAAATCATTCCATCCACAGTAACATCAAAATGAATAAAATACTTAGGAATAAATTTATAAAACATTGCTGAGAGAAATTTAAGAATATCTAAATATATGGAGAGATATTCATGTTCATGACTCATTATTGTTAAGATGGCAATTTTCCCCAAATTGATCTATACTTTTGATACAATCCCGATAAAAATCCTAGCAGGATTTTTGTAGAAATTGTCAAACTTATCCTAAAATTCATATGGAAATGCAAGGTTCTAAAATAGACAAAATAATTTGGAAAATAAAGAACAGTTGGAGGACTTACACCACCCAAGTATAAACCCACTTGGCAAATGGCTAGATATATATCAATAGAACAGAATGAAGAGCCCAGAAATAAACCCTTATGTTTAGGGTCAATTGATTTCCCACAAACCGTCAAGGCAATTTGATAAGGAAAAGGTAGCCTTTTCAGCAAATTGTTTTGGTACAACTGGATATCAAAATGATGAATTTACAACCTTTCCTCATACCATACAGAAAAATGAACTGAAAATGGGTCACAGACATAAATTTAAGAACTACAGCTATAAACCTTATAGAAGAAAACATGGGAGAGAAGCTTTGCGTTCTCGAGTTAGGCAAAAATTTCTTAGATATGACACTAAAATGGTGATCCACAAAAGAAAAAAAATGAGTTGGGTTTTAATAAAATGAGAAACTTGGGGCACCTGGGTGGGTCAGTCAGTTAAGCATCTGTCTTCAGCTCAGGTCATGATCCCAGGGTCCTGGGATCAGCCCCTCATCAGGCTCCCTGATCAGTGGGGAGTCCGCTTCTCCCTCTCCTTCTGTCACTCTCCCTGCTCATTCTCTCTCTCTCACTAATGAATAAATAAAATCTTTAAAAAATTTTAAAAATAAAATGAAAAACTTTTATTGTGTGAAAGACACACAGAAAGACAAAAAGACAAATTATAGACTGGGGAAAATATTTTCTTTTTTTAAAATATTTTATTTATTTATTTGAGAGAGAGAGAGATAGCAAGTGAGAGCATGAGCGGGGGCAAGGGAGAGGGAGAAGCAGGCTTCCACTGAGCAGGGACCCCAAAGCAGGGCTCAATACCAGGACCCTGAGATCAGGGCCCAAGCCAAAGGCAGATGCTTAACTGACTGAGCCACCCAGATGTCCCTGGGGAAAATATTTTCAAACCATATGTTTGATAAAGAACTTGTATCCATAATATATAAATAACTCTTACAACTCAATAATAATAACACAATACAATTTTTAAAAATGAACTAGAATCCAACAAAATATAATAAGAACTATACACCATGACCAAGTGGGATCTATCCCAGGAATACAAAGTTGGTTTAGTACCCAAAAGTTAATTAATGTAATACACAATATCAATAGAATAAATAACAAAAACCCACATGATTACCTCAATAGATGCAGAAAAAGCATTTGACAAAATCCAACCCTTTTCATGATGAAAACAATCAACAAAATAGGAATAGAAGGGAACTTCAGCATAAGATGTAACTATGAAAAACTTACAGCTACCATCATACTTAACGCTGAAAGTGTGGGTGCTTTCCCCTTAAGACTAGAAACAAGACAAGTTGTACACTCTTGTCACTTCTCTTCAACCTTGTGTTAAAGGTTCTAATCAGAAAAATCAGGCAAGAAAAAGAATTGAATTGGAAAGGACAAAATAAATCTGAATTTGCCAATGACATGATTTCTATATAGAAAATCCAAAAGAATACATTAAAAAAGCTAAGAGTACTAGTAAATGAGTTCAGCAAAGTTGCAGGATACAAGATCAATATGCAAAATTATCAACTGTATTTCTATAAAGTTGCAATGAACAATCTTAAAATGAAATTAAGAGAACAATTCTATTTACAATAGCATAAAATAGAATAAAATACTTAGGAACCATTTAACAAAAGATGTGCAAAACATACCCTGAAAACAAAACATGGTTGAAAGAAATGGAAGAGAATCTAAATATATGTGAAAAGATGTCATGTTCATGAATTGGAAAGTCTGTATTGTTAAATGGTAATAAACTTCAAATTGATCTACAGATTCAACACAATCTCTATCAGAATTCCAGATGGCTTCTTTGTAGAAATTGATAAGGTGATTCTAGATTTCACATGGAATTGCAAAGGACCCAGAATAACCAAAATAATCTTGAAAAAGAACAAAGTTAGAGGACTCACACTTCCTAATTTTAAAACTTACTAAAAAGCGACAATAATCAAGACAGTGTGTTACCGGCTTAAGGGAGAACGTATGGATGAATGAAATAGGATTGAGTCCAGAAGTAAGCCCATGTGTCTGTGGTCAACTGATTTTTGACACAGATGCCAAGGTCATTTAACAGGAAAATAATAGTCTTCAATAAATAGTGCTGGGACAACTGGAGAGCCATATGCAAAAGAAGGAAGTTTGATTCTTACCTCACATCATATATAAAAATTAGTGAAAAATAGATCAAAGACCTAAATGTAAGAGCTAAAAATATGAAACTCTGAGAAGAAAATGTAGCCTTGTAGCTCATGACCTCAGATTTGGCAATGGATTCTTAGATATGACACCCAAAGCATGAAGAACAACAAGAAAAAAGAGATAGAGTAATTGGACTTCACCAAAATTGAAAAATTTTATGCTTCAAAGTGAAACCACTTAAAGGCATCAAGTTGAACAAAAATCAAAATGGCTGCACTATTGCTTCAGTGAAGCTTGATTTTTTTTTGGGGGGGGAGCACTTGAGCTTGGCTGGAGGGGGGGGGGATGGGATGGTAGAGGGATCGTGACCTGAGCCAAAGGCAGGTACTTAATGGACTGAGTCACCCAGGTGCCCCAAAGCTTGATTTTAAAGTAACCTTATTCCTCTCTTCCACAAACCTCCCTTCCTCTCTTCTTAGCCTTTTGTTTCAGGAACCCGGTAACACCCTAAAGACATGACAAAGAAGGCTGGCAGCAAGTACACAATTCCTGTCAAAACCAGCTAGATCCTGTTTTTCCCTATAACCCCCCCACCCCCACCCCAGCCCCTTCCTCTGGGCAGGTTTGCTGTTCTTTGAAGGCCATATCCTGCGGCAGTCTCCTTTGCCTGGCAAAGCAATAAAGCTTTTGTTCCTCTTTATCCCAAACTTTGTCTTCGTGTTATATTTTGGCTCTGACGCACGGAGGTTGGTTTTGGACAACAAATTGACGGTGTCAAGAAAGTGAAATGATGGGCGCCTGGGTGGCTCAGTTGGTTAAAGCGACTGCCTTTGGCTCAGGTCATGATCCTGGAGTCCCGGGATCGAGTCCCGCATCGGGCTCCCTGCTCAGCGGGGAGTCTGCTTCTCCCTCTGACCCTCCCCCCTCTCATGTGCTCTCTGTCTCTCATTCTCTCTCTCGCAAAAAAAAAAAAAAAAAAAAAATTAAAAAAAAAAAAAAAGAAAGTGAAATGATAACCCAAAGAATGGGAGAAAGTATTTTCAAATCATAAATCTGATAAGGGACTGGTATCTAGAATATATAAACAACTTTTATAACTCAATACTAATGAGCAAAAAACTTGAATGAGCATTTTCTCCAAAGGAAATATACAAATAGTCAATACACACATGAAAAGATCCTCAGATTCATTAGTCATCAGATAAACGCGAATCGAAACCATGAGATAGCACTTCACACCCACTAGAATGGCTATAATCAAAAAGTCAGTAACAAGTATCAGGGAGGGGGCCTGGCTGGCTTAGTCAGTAGAGTATGCGACTCTCAATCTCAGGGTCATGAGTTCAAGCCCCATGTTGGGCAAGGAGCCTGCTTAAAAAACAACAACAACAAAAAGCAAGTATTGGTGAGGATGTGAAGAAATCACATCCCTCATACGCCATTGATGGAAATGTAAAAAAATATGCTGGGAAACAGTTTGCCACTAAACAGAATTACCACATGACTCAGCAGTCATACTTCTAGGCATATACCCAAGAGAAATGAAAACATGTCCACATAAAAATTTGTACATGAATGTTCATAGCCGCATCATATGTAATAGCCCCAAACTGGAAACAATCCAAATGTCCACCAATTGGTGAATGGATAAACCAAAATATGGTAACAATGAAAAATTATTTGGCATAGAATATTATTCAGCAATAAAAAGTAATGAAGTGCTGATATAAGCTACAACATGGATGAACCTCAAAAGCGTAATGCTAAGTGAAATTAACCAGACACAAATGGTCGCACATTACATAACTCCGCTTAAATGAAATGCCCAGAAGAGACATACTTGTCGAGACAGAGAGCAGGTCAATGTTTGCCCAGGGCTGAGACTGGAAGTAGAGATGAGTGCAAACACTCACAGGGCAACTTGTTAGGGTGCGGGCAATATTCTAAAATAATTGTGGTGATGGTTGTATAACTGTATAAAGTTACTAAAAGTTATTGAATTGTACCCTTATCTTTGGTGAATTTTATTGTATAAGTAAGTACCTCCATAAAGCTGGGAAAAATCCAGTAACTGGCTGAAGGTAGGTGGTGGGAGGCATAGATGAAGCAAGTTTGGCAATATATAGATAATTATTGAAACTGGGTGATGGATAATGGGGAGTTGCAGTGGGTTGAATTGTGTCTCCTAAAAAGGTATGTTAAAGCCCCAACCTCCAGTACTTGTGATTGTGACCTTAATTGGAAATAGGGTCTTGGCAGGTGTCATCAAGTTAAAATGCAGTCATACTGGCTTAGAGGGACCCTCAATCCAATGATTGATGTCCTTACAAGGAGAGGAGATTTGGAGACACATTAACACACAGGGACAACACGTCATGTGAAGACAGTCAGAGATCGTTACCAACAAGCCAAGGAACACCAAGGATTGCTGGGAATCATCAGAGGCTAGGAAGAAAGGAAAGAACGTTTTTTTTCCCTAGAGCCTTCAGAGGGAGCAGGGCCCTGCTCACATCTTGACTTTGGATTTCTAGCCTCCAGAACTGTGAAAAAATAAATTTCTAAAAAAAAAAAACAACTTAAAAAATGTCTATATTTCTGTGGTCTTAAACCATCCAATCTGTGGTAATTTCTTAGAGCAGCCTTAAGAAATGAACACAGAGTTCATTATATTATTATTTCTACTTTTCTGTATGTTTGATATTTTTCACGATGCAATGTTAAAAAAGAACATTGTGAGCCAGCTGAGAGGCCTCCGTGTTAGGAACGTCGGGGGTGGTAGAGACTGAGCACATGCCTACAGAGGACATACACACTCTGTCTAAAGGGGACCTCTCTTCTCCCAGGATTGCTGTGCCCTAGAATATGCATCCAGTGATGCCAGGGCACCCAGTTTGTCTAAAGAAACTGGGAATCCATATTTTTCTGGGTGATCTCCTAAATTTGAAATGTTTGTAACTAATTCAAAATCCTAAAAACTTGTGTGGCTTTTCATAGTAAGACATGGTAAACGTGTGTGTGTGTGTGTGTGTGTGTGTTTTAATCTTTCAAATCTCCTCATAAAAATAAGAGTAGGATAACAAAAGAAACCCTCCCCTCCACACACACACACACACAGTCCTTGTTTGGGCCAACTAAGATTTCTGCTGGTTGGATCTGATAGTCAATTAACACTGGAAATACAGGTTTCTTAAGTGTCTATTATGTGCCAAATACTATGAAGGCATTTTATAGGCTGTATTTCTCTTAATTATCATGAGGTAGGTATTATTCATGAGAAATTGTTTTTTTTTTTAAGTAGCTCTACTCCCAATATGGGGCTTGAACTCATGACCCTGAAATCAAGAGTTGTATGCTCCACCTACTGAGCCAGCCAGGCACCCCTCATGAGAAATTTTTTTACATGAGAGTAAAATGAGGCAAAGACTTTGCCTGTGCTCTCTCTATTCCACCATAACCCATGAATTGTTTTGAAAGGTCTGTATCAACTGATCTCAAAAGAATGGACCCCGGAATCAGATAGACCTGGATTCAAGACTCAGCTCTCAAGTTAAACACTGTATGATTGTGGGTGAGATACTAACATTCCAAGTGTCAATTTCCTCATGTGTAAAATGGGGATGATATCAGTGCTTAATTCATGGGGCTATTGAAGAATGAAATAAGACTGTGTATGTAAAATGCTTAGTCTGGTTCCTATAAAGGCAACTGGGAACTAGTAGATGTAAGCTATCATTATTATTATTTTAAAATATTATTGCTAGGTGCAAGGATTTGTTTCTTTAACTATAACTCCCCCAGCACATTCAAAATTACTGATTACAAAAATATGACTGACACCAAAACTTTCTAGAAAATCCCTCTGTGAAGAAATCTTTTGCTTTTCTTTTAAAGCAAATGGATTATAATTGTTGTTTGCCATGTGTACAAAGAGCACACGTTCTCTTTAAAAATGCCATGTTGCTCTCCTTGCTGGGAAATCGCTGTTGCCAGAGACAGGATTCTTCCGTGTCACCAGAGAACGGATTCTTCCGTCTCACCATGTGCTGGAAGCAGGAACTGTCTGTCCAAGAGATTCCTGGTCACTTGACTGTTTCTCCCTGCCTGCCCAGCAGGTGGCCACTGAAGTTTGGTTTTCCTTCCAGTTCAATGCTGTAGGGCTGACTTTTGAGGGAATAAGCAAGTCCCAGGGCAGAGTCTGATTTGCTCAGCTGGAATTTGATGTCCACTTCTGGGCCAATCAGCTGTGGTCTGGAAGGGTCTTCTCAGTAGGGTGCTCTGGAACACTGACTCTCTGAGAACCAGACACATGGGTTCTCCTGATCATGCAGTCAGACAAGAGTCGTTTAGACGTGCAGGTTGATTGGCAGAGATGAAAACATGGCCCCCTGGGGCACATCTCTGGGGGAGGTTGTTAATAATTTTCTTTTTTGGATATGCACCATGTTTATTAATTTATTAATTAACCTAATCTTTTGGAGATTAGGACTTCAGAACAGAAGAAAAAGATCTTCACTTTCCATACCTTTGTGTTGTTTAAATTTTTTTCTTTTTAATACACTTTTTTTAAAGAACCTTTTAGATTCATAGAAAAACTGACAGGATAGTAGAGTACCCTGCATCCAATTTCCCTATTATTAACATCTTCCATTAGTATGGATATATTTGCTTATAATTACTGAATCCTATTGATACGTTATAATTAGCTAAAGCCCATACTTTATTTAGATTTTCTTAGTTTTCACCTAATGTCTTTTTCTGTTCCAGGATTCCTCCAGGATACCCCATTCCATTTAGCTGTCATCTCTCCTTAGGCTCCTCTCAGCTATGAGAGTTTCTCATATTTCCTGTTGTTAATGACCTTGACAGTTTTGAGAACTACTGGTCAAGTGTCCTGTAGGCTGCTCTACTGTTAGATTTGTCTCATGTTTTTCTCATAAGCTTGGCTTGTTGGGAGGGAGATCACAGAGCTCTCCATTTTCATTACACCATATTAAGCATATATACTATCAGTATGATTTATGACTGTTGATATTGGCCTTGATCACCTGGCTGATGTAGTGTTTGTCATGTTTTTCCACTGTCACGTTACTCTTTGTTCCTCTTTCTGTATTGTACACTTTGGAAGGGAGTCACTATGCACAGGCCATGCCCCAGTGGGTGAAGATTTATGCTCCCCCTCCTTGAGAGCAGAGTATCTCCATAAATTATTTAGAATTCTTTTGTGTATTAGTTTCCAAGAGCTGCCATAACAAATTACCACTGACTGGGTGGCTTAAAAAAACAAATGTATTCTCTCAGAGTTCTGGAGTCTAGAAGTCTGAAGTCAAAGTGTCAGCAGGGCCATGTTTCCTCTGCAGGGTCTGAGAAAGAATCCTTCCCTGCCCTTTTCAGCTTCTGGTGGCCCCAGGCATTACTTGGCTTGCAGCAGCTTAACTCCAATCTCTGTCTCTACCTTCACGTGGCTTTCTTTGTGTATCTCTGTTCTGTGTCCTCTTCTTATGAGGGCACCAATTATTGGATGTAGGGCTCATTCTAAATCCTGTAGGATAGCACAAGATCCTTAACTAATTACATTTGCAAATACGCTATTTCCTAATAAAGTCACATTCTGAGGTTCCAGTGGGCATGAGTTTTTGAGGGACACCATTCAGCCCATTCCATTCTGCATGGGAGATTTGTCCTCTCTCTCCCCTTTCTTATTCAATCATTTATATCATTATGGACTAATGGATATTTATTTTTTACTTTGGGTTATAATCCAATACTACTTTTTTTTCCTTGCTCAAATTATTTCAGCTTTGGCCATTAGGAACTATTTTAGTTGGTTCCTGTGATATAGTCTCATTAAAAAAAATTTTTTTTTTTTAATATTTCCTTACTCTCTGGCACTACACGATGCTCCAGGTTCATCTTGTATGTTTCCTGCACCTGTCCTAGAATCAGCTATTTCTCTGAGGAGTTCCGGTTCCTTTTATTGGAGAATGCCATTAGAAACCAAGACTTGGACATTAAATATTCTCCTGGCTACTGGAGTGTCATTTCTTTTAGGGCTTCTCAGCTGACAGAGCAAAAAATATTTGTTTAACTAATTAACTAACTATATACACACACATGGACACCCACATCTATGTTATTTTTCTATATGTAGCAATATAAAGCTGAACATGAGCTCATGTTGATGCATCCAATACTACATGGACCATTCTAGCCTTCTACCCTTGGGTACCTGTAAACTATTCCAACACAGAAAATTCCCACCTCCCATTATCTGATACCCATTTACTTAATTGTTCTATTCCAGTATTCAGGTATCAGAATTGTTAACCTGTACCCACATAGGAAAAAATGTTATCAACTAGAGCGCAGTGCTTACATGCAATTCCTTTTGCCTTTAGGCTTATAGACCCGAATTATTCCAAAGATCTGCTTAGATCAGCACCTGCATCCCCTTCAGTTCTGAAGGTGTTTCATAAACTCACACATTCATATAGTTAAATTCTCTTACCACAGCCTGCATTCCTTCCTAGGATCCCCCAACTTCCTAAATGATTTTTTAAAAAATTTGCAGATATTAAGGTTCAGTCTTTGTGTGGTACCATTCTGAGTTTTGAGAAATGCAGTAATGAATTGTAACCACCATTACAGTATCATACAGAATTTCACTGATTTCAAATCCCCTATACTTCATTATTCATCCCTCTCCATGAATGTTTGGTCTGATGTTGTGTGTGCTTTTTCCAACACCACAGGCAGTTAACTCAATTCTGATACTATCTACCTAAAGATACCATAAGATCCCACAGGCTAAGGGTTCAGTCCTACAGACACAACCTCCCCGCCTGAACTCTCCAGAAGCTAATCACAAGTCCAGGTTGTCATTTGTGCTTCTGACCAATTGGCTATAGATCAGAGATTCTCATGACCCCATCCTTGGGTTTGATTAATTTGCTAGAGTAGCTCGAAGAACTCAGAGAAACATTTTACTTACCAAATGACCAGTTTATTATAAAGGCACAGCCAGATGGGAGGGAGGCATAGGGCAAGGTATGTGGGAAGAGACCCAGAGCTTCCATGTCTTCTGGGTGTGTCACTCTCCATGTGTTCACCAACTTGGAAGCTCTCCAAACCCTGTCCTTTTGGGGTTTTATGGAGCCTTCATAATATAGGTATGATTGAACTCAACCTCTAGCCCTTCTCCCCTCCCTGGAGGTGGGGGTGGGACTGAAAGTTCCAACTCTTGAATCCCTTGGCAACCAGCCCCACATCCAGTTATCTAGCCTGCAGATTCACCCTGAAGTCTCTTCCTTCTCTGTTTCATCACCACTGATGCTCCTTAGGAGACAGCTTTCTTTTTTTTTTTTTTTTTTAAAGATTTTATTTATTTATTTGACAGAGAGAGACACAGCGAGAGAGGGAACACAAGCAGGGGGAGTGGGAGAGGGAGAAGCAGGCTCCCTGCAGAGCAGGGAGCCCGATGCGGGGCTCGATCCCAGGACCCTGGGATCATGACCTGAGCCAAAGGCAGTCGCTTAACCGACTGAGCCACCCAGGCGCCCAGGAGACATCTTTCTGATCACTCCCTTCCCCACCACCTTTTGAACTTTCAGGAAACCATGCCATTTGGTGCCTCTGCACCATTGCAGAAGCCCATCCCTCTGCCAGGGTATACCCTTTCCCTCCTTAACTGTCTGGGAAATTCATATTAGTCTTTCAAAATTCTGTTCAGGCATCTGGAAAGCTCTGTTTATCTTCTATTTATACTCTTGCTACTGAAAGTGTGGTCTGCAAATGACCACACTTTCGGCATCACCTGGGAACTGGTAGAAATGCAGAATCTCAGGCTCTATCCCAGGCCTACTGAGTCAGGTCTGCCTTTTATTTATTTTTTTTTTTAAAGATTTATTTATTTATTTATTTGAGAGAGAGAGAATGAGATAGAGCATGAGAGGGGGGAGGGTCAGAGGGAGAAGCAGACTCCCTGCCGAGCAGGGAGCCCGATGCGGGACTCGATCCCGGGACTCCAGGATCATGACCTGAGCCGAAGGCAGTCGCTCAACCAACTGAGCCACCCAGGCGCCCCAGGTCTGCCTTTTAAATGATCCCTAGGTGATGAGTGTGCATGTTAGGGTTTGAGAAGTGTTCTATACCACTTCTGATACTGCATTTTCATTTTTGACACGGGTTGCCTTGTTTTGTAACTATTCCTGTCAGTTTTCCCCTCAAGACTGTGAGTTCCCTGTGGTCAGGACCAGGGTCCATGTACCATTTAGGGGCCAGCCCAGGCTGTGGCAACTGAAATGGGGCTCAGATGTTTATTTAACCTTCAGGGATTTTCGAATCTGGGTACAAGCCCGGTGGCAAGGGAAAAATTATAGAAGTGAGGTTCTTCTCAAGCCTTATTTTACATTATCCTCACAAAGATGTTGTTAAACAATGCATATCCCCCTTTTCCTCACTTAAGATGAGTTCATAAAAGAATAAATGGAAAAATGAACAAGACTTTATGTATGAGAATGTTTATAATTATAAAAATTAGAAGACTTGGGGCACCTGGGTGGCTCACTTGTTAAGTGTCTGCTTTCGGCTCAGGTCATGATCCCAGGGTCCTGGGATCGAGCCCCACATCGGGCTCCCTGCTCAGCGGGAAGCCTGCTTCTCCCTCTCCCACTCCCCCTGCTTGTATTCCCTCTCTTGCTGTGTATCTCTCTGTCAAATAAATAAATAAATAAAATCTTTTAAAAAAATTAGAAGACTTAAATGTCCGACTAAATGCAACCGTTAAAAATAGTGTTATATGGGGTGCCTGGCTGGCTCAGTCAGTAGAGCATGAGACTCTTGATCTTGGGGTCATGAGTTTGAGCCCCACATTGGGTGTAGAGATTACTTAAAATAAAAACTTAAAAAAATAGTGTTATATGAAAATATATTAATACAGAAAGATAATAGGCATTATATAAATACTTATAATTTTTGAAAATGATAAATTATGAATACATTTAACAAATCCTAACTATATAAAACCCTATGTGGGTAAGCATTAAAAGTAAGTCTGTCCCCTAGCATCTGTTAACTAAATGTTAACATCAGCTATCAGATGTTAATTTCTGGTCCACACATAAAGAGTGAAGTAATGTCCTATGTGATGTGAAGCGATGGCTTCTAAAGTCAGCTCATAATTTAAAATTTTATAACTGTCAGAATTACCCTTAAAATATTTCATATTTCATACAGTTCAATATACATGGTCTTAATATATGCTATACCTTCTTTAGTAAGTCCACCTCAGTTTCCTAAGTCAGGAAATAGATCACTTTTTTTTTTAATTAATTAATTAATTTTTTTATTCTTATGTTAATCCCCATACATTACATCATTAGTTCTAGATGAAGTGTTCCATGATTCATTGTTTGTGCATAACACCCAGTGCTCCATGCAGAATGTGCCCTCCTCAATACCCACCACCAGGCTAACCCATCCTCCCACCCCCCAATAGATCACTTTTTTTTCACTTGAGTATCAGTTTGCATTTAAGGTCAAGTTGAAATATACATACACATAAATATACACACATACACATATAGCTCTATCTCTCTTTAATCTCCAAGCCCTTTGAGTTATATTTGGGTAATTTGTTTATTTATTTATTAAAAAAATTTTTTAAAAAATTTATTTGACAGAGAGAGAGCACAAGCAGGGGAAGTGGCAGGCAGAGGGAGAAGCAGGCTTCCTGCTGAGCAGGGAGCCCGATGCGGGGCTCGATCCCAGGACCCTGGGATCATGACCTGAGCCGAAGGCAGCTGCTTAACCAACTGAGCCACCCAGGCGCCCCTGTATTTGGGTAATTTAAATTGAGCTCTTTTTATTCCCATGTCTCGAGCACACACTACAGTGCTGCCTGCATGAGTTGTGTCTTTCCACAATGTCAGCCTTATTCAATCATGAAGCAAGGTTAACATAATTGTTAACCAGCATTCCAAACTCAATGACATTTCACTAGGCATGTGGCTTCATACACATCCCACAAAGCAAAGCACAGTACAAGGTAACACAACAAACAAGATACAATAGGGGGTAAGCAGTTAATGAACCAAGCACAAAGTCAGTCCATGAGCATGTAGTTGAAATGAGGACTTAGTCTTGTCCAGGTCCATTCTCGGGGCTTACTGCTTATTATGTTGAAATAGTGGAGGATCTCTATTATGTTCAGAGATCAAACGAGCATAAACTTTGGAGGGAGTTGCCTTTCAAATGCAGTCAGACATGGAAGGTTCAGCATCTGGAGTGTCTGACAGTTTGCTGCAAAAGTCCTCCCTTCTTTTTAAATTTTATTTTATTGTGTTATGTTGATCACCATACATTACATCATTAGTTTTTGATGTAGTGTTCCATGATTCATTGTTTGCATATAATACCCAGTGCTCCATTCAATACGTGCCCTCTTTATTTTTTGTTTTTTAAAGATTTTATTTGTTTATTTGACAGAGAGATACACAGCAGGAGAGGGAACACAAGCAGGGGGAGTGGGAGAGGGAGAAGCAGGCTTCCTGCTGAGCAGGGAGCCCAATGCGGGGCTCGATCCCGGGACCCTGGGATCATGACCTGAGCCCGAAGGCAGACGCTTAACGCCTGAGCCACGCAGGCACCTGACATGCCCTCTTTAATACCCATCACCAGGCTAACCCATCCCCCCACCATCCTCCCCTCTAGAACCCTCAGTATGTTTCTCAGAGTCCATGTCTCTCATGGTTCATCTCCTCCTCCGATTCCCCCCCTCCTTCTTCCCCTCTTTCTATCTTCTTCTTCTTCTTCTTCTTCTTTTTTTTTTTTTTTTTAACATATAATGTATTATTTGTTTCAGAGGTACAGGTCTGTGATTCATCAGTCTTACACAATTCACAGTGCTCACCATAGCACATACACTCCCCAATGTCTATCACTGGCTCTGTCCATAGTTTGGCTATTGTGGACATTACTGCTATAAACATTGGGGTGCACATACCCTTTCGGGTCACTACATTTGTATCTTTGGGGTACCGTAGGACCCAGCAATTGCACTGAGTATTTACCCCAAAGATAACAAAAGTCCTCCCTTCTTAAAGGAGTTTAATCAGTCCTGGGTCTTTGCCAGCCACTTACCAGCTCTTGGTTCTTCCAGGCTCTCTTGGCTTTACTGGTTATCAGTTCTGAGCGCCGCCAGTCTGTGCTGGTTTCAGTGTTGTCTGGTCCTACCTGCAACGCCCTTGGCTGCTTGTCACTGCTTAACATGAGTACTGCTTGACGTGAGTGGCTCCATCTTACTCTCTACACCCCACAAAAATGAGAGCATATTTTTCTGCAATTTGCTTTCCTTAATATTTTTCCAAGTCCCTTCATGTAAAACTACCTTACTATTTTCAATAGCTATATCATCACTTGTGGGGGCACCATAATTTAAGCACCCTCTTCCTTTGTTGATGGACCTTTCCACTATTTGCCATTTTTTATTATTATGAACAATGTTGTGTGAAAATTAATAAAAGGAAACCTCATTTAGAATCAAATTAGGAGGCCGGCAGGGGGCGCTCTCAAGCCCTAACTATCTTCAGTTGCAGCCCCCTACAAGAAGAGACACACCTTGCCTGCGGGTTTTTCTTCACTATCCCAGCAGGAGGAAGAAAGTCTTTCCTTCTCCCCTGGCAACAGCTTAGCCAATAAGAGACTGTCACAACTCAGCCAATGAAAAGCCACTGTACTTGGAGCTCCCACTTTACTCCAATGGACTTTTTGTTTGTAACATCTCCTCCCATCTCCCCCTTTCCTCAATAACACAGCATTCCTCTCCTTTGTTCTGTGGACTTGCCAGGATGGGTTTGCCCAAGTTTGCGTATCCCAGCTGCAATTCTGTCTTCCCTGAATAAACCATTTTTTGCTGGTAAAATACCTGCTTTTCTTTGTAAGGGGTTAAAATTGTCATGAACATTCATTGACATATGTATTTGGCTTTCTTTTATAAAATAACATTTTATGGTTTAAAAATAATGCATATTTGTGGTTACATTTTTATTTTATTATTATTTTTTAAAAACAGTTTATTTTTAGGGTGAAATGAGTGTTTTGTTTTTTTATTTTAAGTAGGCTCTATGCCCAACATTGGGCTCGAACTCACAACCCCGAGATCATGAGTTGCATTCTCCACCTACTGAGCAGGCTAGGCACCCTGTGGTTAAAATTTTAAAGAAAATTACAGAAAATATAACACATAAAGATGAAAATAAAAAATCATCCTTAATTCCATTACCATGGTATATTGAGTCTCAGTTTTCAAAATAAAATATTTAATTTACCTTACCAGATTTTAATAGAAGAAAAAGAACTGAAGTGAAACCAGTCTCCCTCACCCTCCAAAATCCTTCTATGTTTAAAAAGAGATTGTGAAATAGTGACAGTGGGAACCTTGTGTTTTTTATTAAACTTTGTTTCTCTTAATAGGTATAACTTTAAATTTCCATGTAGTAAAACCTCATCATCTCACAAATGAAAATCAGGGGCGCCTGGGTGGCTCAGATGGTTAAGCGTCTGCCTTCGGCTCAGGTCATGATCCCGGGGTCCTGGGATCGAGTCCCGCATCGGGCTTCCCGCTCCTTGGGAGCCTGCTTCTCCCTCTGTTTCTCTCTGTCTCTCATGAATAAATAAATAAAATCTTTAAAAAAACAAAAACAAATGAAAATCAGAACAACTGTCACAGTTCAGTAGACAGTAAACACACACATATGGATTTAAAAAATTTTATTGAAAGGGAAAAAGATTAAAACCTGAACCCACTAGAAGAAAATAATTGAGAAAGTCTGCTCCAAGAAAAGATCCAATAAAAGTGACAGATTGCTTATAGGGAAAAAACAATAGACCTCCTGTGAAAACACTTATTCCTGCTATCTATTTTAAAACCAACAAAGTTAATTGTGGATTCAGAATATTAATCTCACTCCTCTCTCAATTTCTTTGTCCTATAAGGGGTGGGCAGTTCATACTTGTTTAAAAAAGCAAACAACATCTTGCTAAGCTTTGACCATGTACATTCAAGCGCCTCTGGCCCAGGGGAATCTTGTTTTGACATCTTGGACTTGTTTGAAAGCAGGTTCCTACCATCGGTTGACATAGAACTTAAAGGTGACCACTTTCAAACATGGTTTGACAATCTGCTTTGTGAGCCAGCTAGAGACCATAAATCAGAATCTTGCCTGATTTGAGGCACTCTTTTTTTCCCTCCTCTTTGTTTACTTTGATTTTTGCTCAGAGACCTATGGAACTTGCATTTGAGTGACATGACTCTCCTTTGCCAGGAAGGCAATAAAGTCAACTTTGTTTTACATGATTTGGTGATTTTTGTGTCTAACTGTTTAAGTCCCAATCAGTTGTTCAAAATCACGTGCATTTTAGCCTGACCATGATTTTCCAACATAGCTTGTGTCTCCCCCAGATTTTCTAATTGCACTCTCTCTTTCTGGCAGAGAGTCTTTTTTTTTTTTTTTTAAGATTTTATTTATTTGAGAGAGATCGAGAGAGAGCACAAGCGGGGTGAGGAGCAGAGGGAGAACCAAGACTTTCCACTGAGTGGAGAGCCAGAGGTGGGACTTGATCCCAGGACCCTGAGATCACGACCTGAGCCGAAGGCAGACACCCAACCAACTGAGCCACCCAGGCGCCCCAATCAGAGAGTCTTTTATCTTCATTTCACTTTTTTTTTTAAAGATTTTATTTATTTATTTGACAGAGAGAGACATAGCGAGAGCAGGAACACAAGCAGGGGGAGTGGGAGAGGGAGAAGCAGGCTCCCCGCAGAGCAGGGAGCCCGATACAGGGCTCGATCCCAGGACCCTGGGGTCATGACCTGAGCCGAAGGCAGACGCCACCCAGGCGCACCCTCTTCACTTCACTTTTAAAGATTTTCAGACTTTTACTTACTCAATTTGCACAATGACATCTATTTCATCTGTATAATTTTTGTCCCAGAAACATCTAATATCCAATTCTGGTTTTGACAGATTGTATTGTAGGTCTGCTGAATAGCTATTAGGTTGGAATTTTTTCAAACTTTTTCCTGCTTTAGTTTCACTATTTCTTTCTTTCTTTCTTTCTTCCTTTTTTCCTAGTCTTTTCCCTGGACTGCTTTATTAGTTTGTTGGAGTACAACCTCAAGTAGTTTTTTTCAGAGAGGGTGTACAAGAGAAAGTTTCGGAGTCCCAGCCTGTCTTCAGATATCTTCTTTTATCCTCACATTTGCTTAACGGTATGGCTGGAGATGGACTTTTCATTCAAAATAATTTTCTCTATACAGAGTTTCATGTAACAGAATTTTCATTATTTTAACAATTGATATCAGAATTCATTTAAGGGAGGGGACTGTTTAAAGGATGGGAAAATATTTACTGATAAGTTCTTGTGGGTAGAGGAGAAGGGTGGGAATGTTTGGGAGAAACCAGGGGGAAAAGGAAATCAGCTATACTGCTCATTAGGAGACAAGGCCGGGGACCTGAACTGGTTCCAAGAGAGCAGAGGCTTGGAGAGGGTGTCTAATGCCCAGGATGTAGTAGAATATGTGGCCGTTAAGGTGCTTTTAAAGAACTTTGTCCATAAATTCTTTAATACTCCTCTCTTCAAGAGATAGAGCTTAGTTCTCCTTCCCTTAAGTGTGGACTAGATTTGGTGATTTGCTTCTAATGAATAGAAAACAAATAGAGGTAATGATGTATGACTTTGGTACTGTGGCTTCTGTCTTACTACCTTTAAGAGGATTTCCTCTTTCTTGGAATTCTTGCTCTGGGGAAAGCCAGCTACCAAGCAGAAGTGGTGCCTATCCTGAGACTGCCATGCTGAGGGGAAGCCCAAGCGAGGCATGTGGAAAGGGAGCATCAAGAAAGATGTCCAAACTTCCTCCAGCTATCTGACTGTCTTCAGCTCAAGTGCCATGCAGAGATGTGACCTAGGCATCCTGGTCATTCCTGTCTCAGAAGATACATCATGGAGAACAACTGAGGCCCCAGACATATGGCCTCAGATGAGCTGTCCCAGCCATTTGTAGCCATCTTAGGCATTCCAGCTGGTGTCCAGGATATCTAAGCACAGAGATGAGTCATCCATACTGTGTTCTGCCCAATTCCGACCCTAAAGAATCATGAGTATATGAAATGGTTGTTATTTTATGCTACAAAATTTTGGTCTGTTATTTAATAATAAACAAATGGAAGAATCACAATTTATAAATGTTAAACTAACTCAGGCATTCTTTTTTTAAAAAGATTTATTTATTTTAGAGAGAGAGTGAGCATGGAGGGGAGGGGCAGAGGGAGAGGGAGAGAGAATCTCAAGCAGACTCCCTGCTGAGTGGGGATCCTAACGCAGGGCTTGATCCCATGACCCTGAGATCATGACCCGAGCTGAAATCAAGAGTAGAAGGCTCAACTGACTGAGCCACCCAGGCGCCCCTAACTTAGGCATTCTTGAAAAAATCTTTACTAAACATTTTTTTTTTTTAATTGCAAAAGTAACACCTGTTTGTTGTATCACATTCAAATACAGAAGTATTGTTTAGCGTTGGGACCTTGTGGTACTTACCTCCATGACTTCAGTACCTAGCTCAGGGCCTGGACTTCCAGAAGCTTGATAATCAAGTTTACTGGGTGAATGATTCTTGCCTTCCTTTTCCCATCTCCTTCCTTACCACCTTCCCTCTCACATTTTTAAAAATAATTTTATTTATTTATTTGAGAGAGAGACAGAGAGAGTGAGAGAGAAAGAGAGCACGAGCAGGGTGAGGGGCAGAGGGAGAAGCAGACTCCCCGCTGAGCAGGGAGCCCGATGCGGGGCTCGATCCAGGGATCATGACCTGAGCCAAAAGCAGACACTTAATCCACTGAGCCACCCAAGCGCCCCTCCCTCTCACATTTAAAAGAAGGTTAAACCCTAAAAGTTCTGAAATGGTGTGCCAGGGGTCATTTTAGCTGCTCTGGGGCTCAGGGGATTATCAGGCCTCATGGATAGCGGGCTGGCCAGGTCTCAGGCAGAAGGGTGCTGGCTTCCCCTATTCCAAGCCCGCCTGAGCACCTCTCTTGATTAGAGGTTAGGTTGTGGCTTACACAACTGAACTCTGCCAATAAGTCCAAAGGTAACAACTTTGGGGGTATAGCAGCTCAACTACAATGTTATGAGGCATGTGAAGGGGAAGAAACTTCTGGGAGACAACAAGCTATCTGGCCTTCGGCATGTCATCTATTCTCTGGCCTCAGTTTCCTTTGCCAAAGCCCAGCCTGGGAAAAACCTGAGGTCATTAAAAGTGGGGTCTGGCAACATCCCCAAATCCCAGGAACAAGTTCACCCTTCTGATGCTTCAAATTCTTTAGAAATTGTGGGCTGACACCGTGGAAAGGACACGTTACAAAACCGTCCGTACAGAGTGTTCTCTGTTTGTAACTTTATCCGGTCTCTCCGCATAGAACCTAAGTTGGGGGAGGCAGTTTGCCAATATGTTATCTGTGGTTATCTGAGGGGGTAGGAGGAAATTATTCCTGGTAATTTTTATTTTCTTTTTGGTATGCCTCCAAATGTTCTGCAGTGAGTATCTATTACCTTTCATTATCAAGAAATTAAAAAAATTTTTTAAATAGGCAGTTTGGCACGTGCTCTTTGTTATGCTTGGTAGGTGCCCAAGTTGCTTCTAGGTAGCGGTGAAAAAGAGAGGAATCATCCAGGCAGCCTTGTTAGTGGAGATCGTGGGGTCTTCTAATGTATGAGCTTTCCACTGCTGTGTAACAAAGGACTTAGGGGTTTGGAGAAGTACACGTTTATTATTGCACAGTTTCTGTGGGTTGGGAGTCCAGGCATAGCTCGGCTGACTTCTCTTCTCAAGGACTCACAAAGCTCCAGTCAAGGTGTTGGCCAGACTGCCCTCTCATCAGGTGGCACAAATGGGAAGAACCTGTTTCCAAGGTCATGCAGGTTGGCAGAATTCAGTTCCTTGGGGCTGTAAGATGGAGGGCCCCAGCTTCTTCCTTTCATTGGAAGCCACCCTTCTCCCCTAGAGGCTGCCTGCAGTTTCTTGCCATGTGGGCTTTCCCAAGATGGCCATTTACTTCAACAAATCAACAAGAGCCTCTGGAGCAACTTTGCTAGCAAGATTGAGTCTTATATAATGCAGTGTAATCACAGAGGGACAGCCCATCACTTTTGCCAGATGCTATTGGTGAGAAGCAAATCACAGGTCTCACCTCAGGGGGAAGTCCAACTCTAGCAGGATGGATTACTCAAAGGTGTTGTTATGAACTCAATGTTTTTGTCCCCACAGAATTCATGTGGAAGCCTTAACTCCCAGCATGTCTATGTTTGGAGATGGGGCCTCTACAGAAGAAATTAAGGTCATATGAGATCATAAGGGTAGGACCCTCATCTGATAAGGACTACTGTCCTTATAAGAGGAGGCACCAAAGAGCTCACTCTCTCCTCTCACACACACACTGAGGAAAGGCCATGTGAGGATGGAGCGAGAAGTAGCCATCTGTAAGCCAGGAAGAGAGCCCTCACTAGAAACCAAATCAGCAGGTCACCCTGATCACAGACTTTCAGCCTCTAGAACTGTGAGAGAATAAGTTTTTGTTGAATGAACCATCCAATCTGCGGTATTCCCTCAATGGCACCCTGAGCTAAGACAGGTGTGAGTGCCCGTAGGTACTGATCATGGTGGGGGCACCTTAGAGTTTGTCTGCCACACTTAATATTGTGAAGTTGGCTGGAATTTCAAGTAGAAATTCTGAAAGCTTCCAGGTTAACACACAAGGTGTTAAAAAATGCAGATTGTCCCCACAGTTTTTCATTCTGTAGTCCAGTGCGTGGCTTGGAAAGTTTCAATGAGCTCTCCCATGGTGATTCTAGTGAGGGAGCAGGTGGCCCACAGTTGAAGGTTAGAGTCCAGCAGCTTCAAATCCCCAGCCCTGCCACTTCCTAGCTATAGAACCTTAGATCAGTGACTCCTCCTTCCAGCCAAAGTCGCTTAATCTGATGTAATGTGGCAAGTTCCTAAAATTAAAAAAAACCCTCTGGTGTCAGCAGTTCCTTTCCCTAGCCAAGCCCCAGCAAAAGGAGGCTGGAATTTCTGCCTTATGCCCCCATCCCCATGCCCTTAGTGTTTGGTGTTTCAAGGCCATGGAAAATTTGAAATCAGAAGGGGGACAGGATTTGGAGAATGTCCAAAATGAAGGTGACCTGGGTCTTGCTTATCCTTGCATTGCTCCTTCAGGGGGGAGCTGAAATATACCACTGGCAGTGAAGAAGGTGAAGGTCCAGGTATAGGTCTGGGGTATTGAGGTAAGAGCCAAAGTCCCTGGACACCAGAAGGAAAAGTAGTCCTTGGCCACAATGTCCACGAGCAGGTGGAGAAGCCTCCATGTGGGGCCAGTTTTCTGATATCACTGACATCTGACATCACAAGAGTCCATGGCTGGGGGTGGGGATGTGTGTGAGCAAGTTGACTTCAGGGCAGTATTAAATGACTATAGAGTGATAAAGGCAAAACATCTTGCACTGGGGCTATGGAATAAAACTCACACCAGAAAGGTGTCAATGAGATGGTGCATGTAAATTGCACAGCATAGTGCCTGGCACATACATAGGGTTTTTTTTTGTTTTTGTTTTTGTTTTAATGAAAGTTATTGTTCTATTATGTCAAAATCTCCTAGTTTGAGTGCCTATAATGCCTCTGTTGTTTATCCACCATCATGGATCCCACTGTTTTCCAGGCTGATAGAGATCTGTCATTTAGAGGATGGGGTTTTGGTTAGAAATCTGGGTAAAGACCACCTACAAACTGAGGGACTCTGGTTTTCCTCTGTAATGACTGGAATATTACTGTAATATAATGACTGAGTATTAACAGAGTTAACAGGCAGAAGGCTTAGCTCCATTCCTAGCACTAATAAATGATAATTATTAATACATATCATAATATCGATACCAAATGATGTCCAGAACTGGCAGACTGGGTGGCATGGATATGTTTCAGACTCTTTTTTTTTTTTTTTTTAAGATTTTATTTATTTACGGGGCGCCTGGGTGGCTCAGATGGTTAAGCGTCTGCCTTCGGCTCAGGTCATGATCCCAGTGTCCTGGGATCGAGCCCCGCATCGGGCTTCCTGCTCAGCGGGGAGCCTGCTTCTCCCTCTCCTTCTGCCTCTCTCCCTGCTCATGCTCTCTCCCTCTCTCTCTCTGTATCTCTGTGTCTCAAATGAATTAAAAAAAAAAAAAGATTTTATTTATTTACTTGAGAGAGAGAGACACAGCGAGAAAAGGAACACAAGTAGGGGGAGTGGGAGAGGGAGAAGCAGGCTTCCCGCGGAGCAGGGAGCCGGATATGGGGCTCGATCCCAGGACCCTGGGATCACGACCTGAGCCGAAGGCAGACACTTAACGACTGAGCCACCCAGGCGCCCCTAAAGTTTTCAAATTTCTTACAGCCGTTTTTCTTGTAGGATTCTTTATATATCTTGGGCAACTCCCTCCATTATGAAATTTCACAAGGCAGGGGTAGGAGGTGGACGCCAAAGGATTAGAAAAAGGGGGAGGAGCCAGAGCTGTGGAGAGTATGTGAGGATCTCCTCCACATTAACTTGGTGGTATCCACAGATGTGTAAAAGGAAGTAGCTGGTTTCTTGTCAGGCCCATGTGTGGGGAACATGGAAGCTTGACTCAAATTTTCTAAGTGGAAGAAAGACCAAGGAATGTGAGAAGCAAGGGAGGGGGAACAAATAGGTTCTGCTTCTCCTTCTTAGGCTGTTAGGCCTAAGGACAAGCACAGAAAGTAAAGCCAAAAGTATCTACTTATCACAAAACAGGTCCACATGGACAAGGCCAGGCTCTGGAGGGCAGAATATGATTAGAGCAGGGCTCTTTGCCTTAAAAGAGGGAACTGGGAGAGGTATCCAGGCAAAGAGCCATAAACATAGCCTGAGCCCTTGTTCCTTTTTTGGGTGCCCAAGGCATGAGGAAACAGCAATCCAGTTGGCGAAGTGCTAAGAACAACTTGGTATCAACTTGTTTCTCCGCCAGGGCTAAGGATGCCTGCTATTATAGACTTGAGGTTTCTTGAAAATTTTCCACATTTACTTTTGATTACTGCAAGTTTTCCTGTTATTAGAGATAATGAAACATCTCACAGTGGTTGGCGGGGGGGGTCTTGCTTTAGGCCAGGAGGTGATGGGAAGAAGTCATGAAACTACTTAGATCCTCTGTAGGGACCTGTCACAGGCTGCCTCTCATGGAGACCCCAGCTGGGCCCTGCCTCTGGGGCTGGCTTCTTGGGCTGTCTCAGCTCAGTCGTGGTGCTGGCAGATGTGTGTGTGTGTAGCCTTGGACTCTGATTTCAGGCTTATTTTGTCATATACTCTTCAAAATTTGTGGTGTAACTTAAATGATCACATTGTAAAACGAATAGTGTAAAATACACACAAGAATATACTGCAGCATAATTGTGCTGGTCACAAGATAACCAAAGGATTTATTTTAAAATGTTAATTCATAGTGCACTATAGGCTATATGTTCTGAAGATGGGACAGAAGTTGAACACCATCTTGAGGACTGTCGTTGTTGTCTTTGACCATGTCAGGGAATCTTTGTGGTAAGAGTGGAGTGGGCTTGATGATCCTGTCGCCCCCTCCTTCCCTCCCATCAACTCCACAGTCTTTGAAGCCCTGATCTGTGTATGTCTCCTGAGTCCTTGACCACCTAAAATAGCATCTGAACTTGAATACTTTCTCTGGGAAAACTACTTTCTCCCCAAATCCAGGTAGTCCTAGGCATCTTCTGAACTTGAGAAATCAAGAATTCCTGTCCAAAGCAGCCAGGCATTGAATCAGGCAAATGTGGCTGGGATCTTTCTGTTCTGTTGCCTCAGAAGAATGACAGTGATGAGCCTGGGGCTCCCCAAGGTCCCTCAGTGCTTGCCACTTGATGAAATACAGCTTTGGCCCATTTCCCTGACCTAATGACTAGGTCTGATTTCAGTTACTTTCCCTAAGACTCAAAGTCCTGGCAGTTCAGGATGGTGACCTGGGATAAAGCCATAGGTCTTCTGGGATATTCAGAATTACACCTCAACAGAAAGATATCCTTGATTCTTGTTGGTGTGAAGGACCAGGATTCTTAACTCTGTGACTTAAACTGGTTTTTTTTCTTTTTTTTTTCTTTTTTTTTAGATTTTATTTATTTATTTGAGAGAGAGAATGAGAGAGAGAGAGCACATGAGAGGGGGGAGGGTCAGAGGGAGAAGCAGACCCCCCGCCGAGCAGGGAGCCCGATGCGGGACTCGATCCTGGGACTCCAGGATCATGACCTGAGCCGAAGGCAGTCGCTTAACCGACTGAGCCACCCAGGCGCCCTGGTTTTCTTTTTTAAAACAAGCAGCAGTTCAGAGTGCTGAGTCTCAATGTGATGCAGTGAAGTGGTGAGCCACTCATCTGTCTGGAGCATGCCCAGATTGGCCACCTGCTCTGACAGAGATGAGGAAGGACATGTTTCTGTCAATGAGAATTGGACCTCCTTAATCCAGGCTTCCTGTCACATTTGCTAACAGGCCAGTTGGCACAGGTGGTATCCAAGGACCTCAGCCCGTGAGAAATGGAATGTGACATATTTTGCTGCCACTAGCACTCCCAAGGTGATGGGGCAATAAGGAATTTATTTTCCTTATAAAAGAATATGATGGCAAGCTGAGGTTAAAAAGATGGCAAGGGAATGGCTGGCTGGCTGAGCTAAGAGGCTTCCAGGGTATTATTGCTGTAATATTATTGCTAACAACAACTGCCATTTACTAAGGGCTTATGAGGTGCCAGGCAATGTGCCCTGTAGCTACTCTTCCTTTTCTTTTTTTTAAAGATTTTATTTATTTATTTGACAGAGAGATAGAGAGACAGCACAAGTAGGCAGAGTGGCAGGCAGAGGGAGAGGGAGAAGCAGGCTTCCCGCTGAGCGGGGAGCCCGATGCGGGGCTCGATCCCAAGATCCTGGGATCATGACCTGAGCCGAAGGCAGCCGCTTAGCCGACTGAGCCACCCAGGCGCCCCTACTCTTCCTTTTCTGAATAAATTGGCTCAGAGAGGTTAAGTAGCATGCCAGTGTCTTCGGCTTTGCCAATGCAGAAACTTCTGTGGCTCTGTCTACTGGAGTTAACAAGTTCTAAGTTTCTTTTCTCTCTTTTTTAAATGATTTTATTTATTCATCTGAGAGAGAGCACGAGAGCGGGGAGGGCCAAAGGGAGAAGCAGGGAGCCTGACATAGGGCTCGATTCTGGTATTCTGGGATCATGACCTGAGCTGAAGGCAGATGCTTAACCGACTGAGCCACTCAGGTGCCCCAACAAGTTCTAAGTTTCTGCCTCTTATTAGTTGATCTCATACTATTTTCTAACATTTACTGTGTGTCCTTTGCTGGTAATAAGTTGAAATGGGATGGTTCAGTCAGGACTCTGTCCTTTTCATGAAAAGAGAAGACAACTCGAACTGAATAGGTTTGGATTTACTGGTTTGCAAAAAATGTCCAGGGTTAGTTTAGCCTCAGGCATGGCTAGACGCAGGGGACAACAATGTCTTTAAGGATTCTTTCTTAGTCCCCAGTGCACGTTCCATTCTGACAGGCAATCTCCTTATGGTAGCAAGATGGTTACCTGCAGTACCAGACTTGTAGCCTTACAGTTCTAAATTCAGTGGATTAAAAACAAAAAGAAATGCCTTTCTCAGTTGTTTAAACACCCCCACCCTTTCACCTCTCAGAATTCTTAAGTTTTTATAAGATGGGTTTGGCTTAGTTCATATGCTTATCCCTTATCTAAATACCTTGACCAAGGGGCTGCAGGGCTCTGGTCAGTCAGTCTTGGTTGGAGCCAGGGGTAGTTAGCATACAGACAGAAAGTGGTGGAGGGCAATTCAAAAGAAGTGGAGATGGATAGTGGGAATACAAAAGCAATAGATGTTCATAGCAGTGGTAATTCTGGGAGCATAAAGAATGGGCACCTGGCTAATAAAGCCAACTAATTGATTTATGATGGGAGAAATATGCCTGGTTCATGGCCCAACCAGTAATCCACCTAGGGCATTGCACTTCTGTCAGTCCAGCTAGGAGCAGATTGCTTCAGTAGCATAGAATTAGAACAGATGGAATGAGATGTTCCTAAGAAATATTCCCAACACAGTATTTGTGGGCAGATTAGGTTCCGCTGTGAGGGACAGAAAACTTCAAATACCAATTATGTTAAGAGGATAGGAGTCTGTCTTATAAACAAAGTCCAGAGGTGAATAGTTCAGGCCTGGTATGGTGGTTCCTTATTCATCATAAACCTCAGCTCCTTCTAACTTGTTGCTCCATGACCATTCCCACACACCTCCTTTTCCTTCATGGTCCAACTGTGACATGCTCAAGTCCCCAGCCTCCAAGCCCACATTGTACTTGGCTGAATGGAAGAAAGAGATAGGCACACACTCCTTTAAGGACAAGTTGCAGCAGTTGCTCATGCCCCATTGACTAAAATGTACTCAGTGGGTTATACTTATATGCAAGGGAGGATGGGAAATGTGTTTATTCTGGGAAGAACAGATACAGGGAGACAACCAGTCTTTGTCAGAATGTAGCACCCTAATGTACAGCTCTTTGCTGTAGACTGGCCTATCCAAAGGCTAAAGACCAGTCACCTGGAAACCAAGCACCTTCAAAAGGCAACCCTAAATATGTAAGACATAACTAATCATTACTCTTTGTTCTCCTTTTTATCACTCTTCTATTAGCATATTCTAATGAGAAAATGTCCAATGGCAATTTAATTGCTTCTTTAAAAATATTTCAGTTCAGAAATGAGTAAATTTTCTCTTAAAAAAAATGGCATGTGCTTCCCACAACTAGTGAAATAATGCCAATATGTACAAAGTACTAAGTTTCTCTAAACTCTTCAGTTTACTCCAGAACAGTCTGTGTGTCCATCTTTCTTTCATGATCATTCATTCATTGACATATTTGTAGGTTTTGTTTTTACCAAAATGGGTTCACAATATACGTTACTCTGTAACTGTCTTTTCACTTAAATATATCATGGACATGCCACAGGTTAAGACCCAGAGGTCTGACTCATTCTTTTCAACAGCTGCATAATACTCCAGCTTGTAGTTGTTCTACAAATGATTCAATCATTCCCTTTGACTGTCAAGTTGTTCCCATTTTTCTCCTACCACAGGCCATGTTACAGCAAACTTCTTGCACTGATGTCCTTGTATCTCAGTGCTTGTAGTTCTTTGACATACAGTTCTTCAGAGTGGGACTGCTAGGTTAAAAGATGCATCTAAAAATTGTAATTGCTACAGCCAGGTTGCCTCTTAAAAAGACTAGAACAATCCACACTCACACCAACAATGTACAAAAGTTTTCATTTACCCCAATTCCTGCCAGCACTGGAGGTCATTGCTGTTTTAAATTTTGCATCTGATAGGAGACCAATGGTACCGTTTTGATTTACATCTCCCGGACCATGTGTACACTTGATCTGCTTTCATATGCTTGATATGCCAGAGAGAACAATGGTTTGAAGCATGGACTCAAGAGTCAAACCCCTTGAGTTTGTGTCATAGCTCAAGACATGTGACCACCTATTGCAGGACTTGGACAAGTTACTTTATTCCTCTAAGCCTGTCTTCTTCTTCTTTTTTTTTTTTTTAAAGATTCTATTTATTTATTTGAGACAGAGAGAATGAGAGAGAGAGCACATGAGAGGGGGGAGGGTCAGAGGGAGAAGCAGGCTCCCCGCCAAGCAGGGAGCCCGATGCGGGACTCGATCCAGGGACTCCAGGATCATGACCTGAGCCGAAGGCAGTCGCTTAACCAACTGAGCCACCCAGGCGCCCTAAGCCTGTCTTCTTAACCGTACAACAGGGATGATATTACCTATCTCCAAGGGTAAGTTGTATTAAATTAAATTAAAGTGCGTGAAACAATGTCTAGCACATAGCAAGCTCTAAGTAAGTGATGACTATTATTGTTGGTCTTTTAAATTTGAGTTGCCTATCGGATGTTCTCTATTGGGATGATTGTTTTGTAGTAATCAATTTGTAGGAACTCTCTGTATATTAGGGATATTAATCATCAATCTGTCACTTGTGTTGGAAATTTTTCATGTGTCTTTTATAGAACCAAGATTTGTTTTCTCCAAATTTGTTTATGTGGTCAAGTATTTCTCTAATTTCCTTGAGAACTTCTAGATTTTGTTTTGCTTATGACCCCCATCATACGATTATAAAGTCTCCTCAAAATTCTTCCAATATTTCATTTTAACATTTGAATTTGCAGTCCCTTTGGTATCGTGTATGTTGTGAGGCAGGAATCTGGTTGCTCTCTAGACACTTACTGTAGCTCTATTTATATAGTAGTAACACATATCAGATTTAATTTAGAAACTTCATGGAAAGAGAACCTTGGAATCCTTTTTTCATATGAAATATTACAGTAAACACCAATATACAAAACTGAGCTATTTCTGTTTGAAGTGGTGAAAGGCTTGAGTAAGATAATGAAGAGCCTTGTAAAAAAAGTATAAAGTTTCAGAATAAAAGTTTAGATTTTATTCTGAAACAATGGGGGAACTGTTCAAAGGTTTTAGGCAGGAGAGTGACACAATCAGATCTGCTTATCAAAGATTACTCTAGCTGCTCTGTGAAGAACAGACTGTAGTAGGACAGCAGTAGAGAGAGTGACACTAGAATGGCATCACAATAGTCCTGTCAATAGATACCCCGGACAAGGCTGATAGAATGGAGATGGTTTTAAGGTACATTTACATGATACACCAGGAGAGTGTATCATTTACATGATACACCTTAATGACTAACAGGGATGTTAGGGGTGACAGAAAAAAGGAAGTGACAAGAATAATTCCTGTGTTCTAGTCTGTGGAGCGTGGAGCCATTTATCAAGAAAAGAATGAGAAGAGCATATTTTGAGGGAAAAATGATGGGGTCAGTGTGAAGTATCTGTTTATCAAGCAGGGGGATATCCAAATGACAGGTGGACATTCAAATATGGAGCTCAGGAAATCTATCTGGGCTGAAAATAGGAATCTGAAGTTATCAACATACAGTTGGAAACCAAAGCCAAGGGAATGGGGGAAGATTCTTCAGAGTAGGCCAAGAAGGCCTAAGACACAGGAGGGACACCGACTCGGTTGGGCTTCTCTGACTGTAAGTAACAAAAATTGGTCCTGGCTACCAGGCCTTTGCTTTTGGTTGTAAAGGGATACCTTTTACAGCCATTTGTATTAGTCTGCACAGCTGATGCAATTTACTAGAAGGATACAAGGCAGTTCACAAAAATTTGAGAAGCTTAACATTCAAGAAAATCAGGAATCTGGGCAACTGAGGAAACCTCGGTAACATGAACTCATATGCCATTTACATATTATGTTCTGGTAGCATGGTAGAAGGGCAGCTTCACAAAGGGAAGGTGAGGTGCTGTTCTCAAAGGAGGCGGGGAGAGACACTGGTTAGGTAAATGCACTGCCCACTATGTTCTACCCCTTGGCTGCCCAGGACATGCATTCTTCAACATGAATGACTTTATAAATGCTTCCATTCAACATACTGTAGAAAATGGATTCTTCTTCTCCCCCAGGTGAGAACTTAAAAATAAATTCCACTATCACATCCAGTGTCAAACCTAAAATTTCTGGGTGATACTGTCCTTTAGTTCTTAAACTGTACCTTGAAATCAACAATTTATGCATCTGCTACCATATTGAACCAACACACCTGTGTATATTAGTGAGAAAATACTGCCAGTAGAATGGTTTCCTTATCCATTTCAAATTGTCCCACTGTCAACAGATACTTGGTTTTAAGGTATATTTACATGATACACCAGGAGAGTGTATCATTTACATGATACACCTTAATGACTAACAGATGTTAGGGGTGACAGAAAAAAGGAAGTGACAAGAATAATTCCTGTGTTCTAGTCTGTGGAGCATGGAACCATTTATCAAGAAAAGAATGAGAAGAGCATATTTTGAGGGAAAAATGATGGGGTCAGTGTGAAGTATCTGTTATCAGTACCTGGTTATCAACAGGCACATGCTTCCAAAGGACAAGGGGAAAGTATCTTTACTGGCTCCTTTGCCAATATAAATTGCTTATTTCCCCTACCCTGGGATACAGAGCAAGTTTTTGCTGCCTTTAGTGCAGACTCAATTCCAGATCTTCCATGTTCTTAAAGGTCTGAAGCGCATTTAACTCTCTGGTATCAATTTCTGTTATCATTCATTTAGTTGTAAGCAAGAGAAACCTGCTTTGGCTGACAAACGAAAAGGGAACGTATTTTAAGGATATATGGTAGTCTACAGAATCAAAGGAAAATTTGGGAACTAGGCCTTGCAACAGGAACCAGGGCACCATGGGGGAATGTTCTTGCACCAACTCTGATATAGCTTCCTTGGGACACTACCATCAGGATGACTCAATTCCTGATTTTGTTTGCATCACCTCTCTTAAGACTCGAAGTCCTGGTGAGAGGGGAATTTTGATTGGACAAGCCTTGGATCACATGATCAACTAGAGGGGCGAGGCTGGAATACTGTAATCTACAGTTCCACTAAAACCTCAGAATGGAAAGGAATAACATTACAAAGAAAAAGTGGGGATTTATCATTAAAGGGGAAATGGGAGGCAAAAATCAATGGATTTTTAAATCATTATTTTAAATCAATATTTAAATGGTGGGGAGAAGAAAACTATCTACAATGGAGCAAAAGCCAGAAATGGAGGAAGAAAATGAGAAGTGTCACAATTCCTAAGGGAAAAAGAGTGTGCCAAGATATGATGGGAGCAGACTGTGCTGCTGAAAGTTCAGGTAAGATGAATATGTACTAGACTTAGCAATAAAAAGGTCACTATTGAACTTGACTGTGGTATCAAAATACTCAAGGATTTCAAAGATGATCTTCTTCTTCTACCTACCTACTGTGAACACTGCAATAGAGGACTTAATAAATTAATCAGTTGAGAACTGGAATAATCTTTGATGAACACTGATACTAGGATATCCTGATAATCCAAAAAAACCTCATTTAAAGAGACATGCTTGAAAAATTAAGAATCAATCGCTGAGTTTGAGTTCCTCAAACAAGGTACAATAACCTTGTCAGCTTCACTAATGGATGATGACTATATTTATCTAAATATTCACTAACAGAAAGATGGGTATTTTAAATTACTTGACAAAATAAGCTCAGTGGTAAGTAACTTGCCCAAGTCAAACGATAAGTACTAAATTTAATTTTTAAAATTCTTTATTTTTAAATAAAGTTTAAATGTAATATTAGTGGAAAATATTCAAATACAGAAATGTATAAAGCTGAAAGTTCATGTAATCTACACTATTTGAAGAAAGCCATTAGTAGACTTTTCTATGCATCATAAACACAAATTTTTGAGTTCATACTATACATTTTTCTATTGTTTGTTTCACTTAATATATCATGGCCATTTTTCCATGTTCATACACAATAACTGTATTTTATTAATTTTAACAGCCATGTAGATTTTATATGGCTGAGCCATGTGTTATTTAACCAATCCTTTGCCTATACACATTTAGGTTTTCTTCTATATTTTTCTACCATGTAATTTTTATGCTTCTGTAGTAACTTAAACATTGTCACTTCCTGTTTCACTTTGTCTTCTGGTTTGGAAGACTTCCGTGTGGCCATGACCTCCAGTTTAATAAATACTTGAATTTGTCAAGTTTCGATGCTGGTAGACAGTATACTAGTCAGGAATGACTCAATTTTAAGCAATAGAAACCCAACTCAAAGTAACTTAAAGCAAAAAAGGGTATTTATTGGCTCACATAACTGAAAAGTCCATAGGGATATACTAGCTTCAGGCACGGTTGGATCCAGGGGCACAAACATTGTCATCAGGACTCAAGTCTCTCCATCATTTGGCTCTGCACTGGCTTCATTCTCTGGCTCATTTGATATGGTGGGCCCTGTTGGTTTGAGCTTTTCATACTACAAAGCCAAGCAACCTCAGTAAAGAGAGCTTCTGAGCTTCTCCTCCACAGTTCAGTAGAACTCCTAGGGCTGAGTATCACCGGACCAACTTGGATCACACAACCATTCCAGAACCAATCTTTATGGTGAAAGAATGGACTATGCTGATTGATCAGGTCTGAATTACATGTCCACCCATGAAGCTTCAAGTTGGGCCAGACTGTCTGAATCATGTGGACTGAAGATACGGAAAAGTGGTTCCAAGAAACATCACAGAGTTGCTACAAAGAGATGGAATGGATGCTGGTCAATCAAAACCTGATGTCAATATGACCCATAATACTGAAAAAGTTTAGTATCTGTTCACTAACAGCTGGCATCTGTTACTTTCTTGACGATAAAAGTATTCTGAAAAAACATCATGAGGAGTTAAGTTTGTCCTGTACTCAGGAAGCTTGTAATCCATTTCAATGGAATAATTGTGTCCAATAGCATACTTTGGATGATGCAATAGCGTTTCAACAGAAGTAAACTCAGTGGCCTTGAATCTGAGAGCCCAGCCATCTTGCAGACACAACGCAGGACAACAAGCCTCCCACTGGCAAATAGTTCTGTGAGGCTATTAAGTCAGTGTAACTTCTAAGTTCCGTGGAAAACTTTTCTTGCATTCCTTTAGTCTTTTGTCAAGGTGAAGTGGTACATTTCTGTCACCTCTGTATTACTGCAGAAGAGAGGAATGGACAGTGCTTTCAATCTGTAGTCCTCAGATCTGGTAGAAGGGGTCTCAAGTGCTGAAAATGATGAAATATATGTAAGTGTAGAGGCTTACTCTGCACTTAAAAAAAAAAAAAAGGGCTGCTGGTCAAGTAGTATATAGCACAGTCCTTCCAGTTGTGAACATTAAGTCCTGGGGGTGTGTGTATGTGTGTGAGATGCAGGCTGCTTCTATTCAAAACTCCTTGGTGGAACTGAGTGTAAGACAGGCTGATACCAGTTGTAGTTCTCTCATGCACAGCCAGTCTGATTGCCAACATGTCAAAAAAGGCATACAAGGGCTGAGTCTAAAGAGACAAATAGGGTACCTTCAGCAGGGCTAGCCACACCAATAGCCAGGATGTGATCTGGGAAAATGGGTAGATTGATATCGAAGCTCTGTAAATTAGTTTTTACCCTGAGTACTCCAGGGTCATTCCTTAGGGTTTACTCTGGATATCATTTTCTGATCTTAAAGGGCCAGTCAGGTATAGCAGCTTTCATTTTTCTGTTTATCTGCCCCAGAACTTTCAGCTCAGTAGAAGGCTATATTCTCAATTCAGACTTGAGGTTCTGTTGAGAAGTCTATGCTACATCTGGGAATGACAAGGTTGGGAGAGCCAGGTTCATGAAGGTTGGCCCTACTCTCTTTGGTAATCAAGTCTCCATCTTCTGAAACTCAGCCCATCTCTGAGAATCAGCTTATAAACAAGGCCTTAGATTGGTTGGATGGTGCTGCTGAAAGACTTAGATTGAGATCTGAGGCAGGCAGATAGTAGTTAAGATCCTGGGTTTGAGTTTTAGGCTTTCTTCATTTTCAACCATCAATTCTTATACACAGCGTACATTAGACTCTTGAATAGATGATCATCCTCACCTTAAGCCCCTCATTTTGACTGCATTTGACAGGATTAAAGGGAATGACTGGCAGTGTAGATCAGTGTCTTTTTCTGTAAGTACAGAAGAGAAAATCGAGCTGACATTTTGAAGGTAGTAGAAAAATGGAGTTTGTAGATAACTTCTTATTAACAAATAGTTGTATATACAAGCAAGCTAGTCATTAGATTTTTATTAGTTGAGGATGCACAGGCCTTGTTTGATGATTTGTAGACAGAGTCATGTAATCAGGGTTAGTCTAGAGAATAAGAGACAAAAGATACAAAGAAACCATTCCCAACATTTAACCAGTGCATTCATTAGAGTATAGTTGAGGACAGCTGGCCCTTAAGTAGATTGTGAAGTAAGGGACTGAGATTTTTCTCACGACACAAATTAAAGTCTACTTGTTTGACATGACCTGGTCTGGGAGTTCACGAACTGAATCCATCCTGCAGAAACAGGTAAGTGTCTTAATGCCTGAGAGTATCTCATAGCAAGGAATGAAGTCAGCCACTCTGAATCAGTATAAAACAACAGTACTGAGACAGATGAAATTCCATGAAAACATCCACAAAGACAAGACACTGGTCTTGTAACATTAGGAAGAAGCTGCAGGAAGCTCTTGAGTCTACTGATAAAATCTTAGCTGCAGGCTTTGTAGATTTTCAAGTCAGTCTACATTTCCAGCAAAAAGGTAGATGATATGTAACTTGAGATGCCCAGCAAGCAAGCTACCATGGCCTGGTCAAGAGGCCTACCTCCAAATATCCCTAACACCTGCAGTTGATGGTACCAGACATCAAAAGAGCCATCATAAAAGAACACCTCTCATTGGTTAGAAGAAAAATTTCCAAAAGATCACATTTAAAATCACATACATGAGAGAGGATATTCAAAAATAGTCTCTTGTGGATCAGGTGTTACATGTAGTTAGAGCAGAGTATTCATAATTGTGGAGCAGACATGCCAATGATGGAGGAAACTTTTTTAAGGTTATTAGCTCATTTATCCTGGAAACAGCAGTTAAACTGAGTAATAACCAAGAAGCAGTGTAACTGCCACTGGTTGAGTCATAGTGACTGGTAGTTTTGAGAATAAGATGAATAACCAGGTACCCTTTTAGGTAATGTTGCCAGAATTTCAGTTCTACTTTCATAGGTAATGGTTATCCCTTGCACACGAAGTAAAGTACCATGGCTGATGATGGGAGGTCCAATGTACAAGTTGGTCTAATATGGCCTCAATGAGGCATCATCAACTTTAGTACCAGCTTCAATACCTGGCGATTCAGGTATCCAAGGAGGATCAAGACTTCAAAGTTACATATTTCAAGTACCGCTAGAGCATCTGGTGTTTGTTAAAGAGGCTGGGTAAGGGGGTGTGTCAGTGTGGAGTACATATGAATTGCTGACTATATTGAATCCCAGGAATCACTGACTTGAAATCCATCTGGGGGTACAGGGCTGCTAATCTAGGTCCATTTGATACCACTTTCGGCCCACATGACTACTCTGGGGGGGCAAAGATATGCCCATCTTCTTGCACTTTTCTGATTCTGCCCACGGTAAGTATTCCTAAGAATGTGCAGCATCAACTGAACACGGACTGGCTTGGGTAGAGGTACAGATCAGAATGCCATTCAGGTTGCACATGTTGTCTAGGGCAGTGGTTTTCAAACTGTGTTCTGAAGAATTTTAGGTGTTGTAAAGAAGTCTCCTTAGGGGTCACCATGGTGGTAAAGGAAGATGCTTGTGTGGCAGGTTTCAGGCCCCCCACTCCTGCTTCATCTACAGCAGCTTCTCTTTTACTCTGGGCTTCCACACAGTTTTCATCCAAAGGGCTTCATGGTCACAAAGCCTTTGGAAAACCAATGATCTAAGAATAAGTTGTTCACAAAATGCTGAAATACAAAAAATAGGTCACAGAAACCAGAAACTGTGAGCAAAGTCTGTGGTAAGCCAAGAAGGTGTTTTCCTAGTCATTCTTTCCCTAATATGGGCCACATTACAGAATGATGTTAACATTCAAGTTTGCTGTAAATTCTGATGGCCTCAAACTGGGTTTGTGACTATCAGAGAACAGGCTATTGGTTTTAAGTGACAACAGGATTGGATTTTTGCAGTCAGCATACGTCTGCAAAATGCATTCCATTTCTTTGCAAATATTATCCCAAGTCCATGGCTAGAGGACTTCTCTTCAAGCACTGGTAAGATCTCAATGGGCCACAACTCAAATTCTAAGAAAATATTTCCTTCTCATCCCTCCTCCCCCTTTTTTCCATCTTTCTCCTCCTCCCTTCCCTTCCCAATCTCCTCACCCACCTGAGACTCAATGCCTTTGAGCTAGATTTACAGCACAATTCTAAGGACAGAGAAGTATATTGCTAAATGTCATGGAACTCCTCCAATTTGGGGGTCAACATTAACTTTTCCCCATTCCCTTCCCATATATCCTCACAGATCTTCTAACGGTTCCTTTAACAGAAAAACAGAGGTAATGGTCAAGATGTAGGACTCTCAGATGATAAAGACATACCAATTCAAGCAGTTACTGACAAAGTCAGAAATGGGGGGAGGGGCTTCAAAGATGCTGTTTACTCCTGGGTCTCCAGTACTGGCTATACTGCATTAAAGCAGTTTCCCCATTCCGTTTAAAGGAATGCTGCAACAATAACATTCTGTGTTTGATTATACTTAGGACACACTGGGCTAAACAGCTCAATGAGGCTCTTTGTCGCAAGCCTTCTGAGATCCTTTAATACACTACAATGAATCAGGGGAGGGAACACATATTTTACCATCTTACAGGACTATGGAAGCTCTACGTATACATGTTATGAGTATGCATCAAATATACATACACACATATATGAACAGCACTGCTCTAAAAAAATGTAGGACTCATGTCAAGTACATGTTTGGGGGTAGAGGACCATAGATAAGATCTTGGTGTCTAAGAGTTATTAGTAAAACCTAGGGAAAAAAAAAAGAGAACAAAACATGAACAGGGATCTCCAATCAATTAGGCCATTTGGGAAGACCATGGGAACAACAGATCTAAAAGTAGCTTTGTGTTTCATGTTACATAGTCTTATTGTCAGATGAACGTGTGCCTTGTTGACTGGAATAATCTGCCACTATGGAGACAGTCCTCTCTTAAACCTTAGGGATACTGCCATGGAATTCTGGTCTAGGTGCAGCCATCACAAGATTACACTTATGACATCCTGACTGACTGAGGGTACCAGATCAGAAGTTAAAAACTTTTCTGGGGTTACCAACCTCCAGTCATCTTAACACTGCAGGTAAAGTTGAAGCTAAGTTAATTCCATGGAGAGAACTGGACTGGGAGTCAGAAGGCCTGACCTCTACCACTTTGTAGCTGTGTCACCTTGGATAACCTTTTAAATTTCCATTTCCTCATTTGCAAAAAGGGATTATAATTTACTGTGTTATTTTGATAATTGAGATTAATGCATGTAAAAGTGCTTTGAAACTATAAAGTGCTATATAAACATAAGGGATTACCATTATAGGTTCTACCTGGATGTATCAAGATGCCTTTTCTGGAATCTGACTGCAGCTTTGTGAGATGCTGTTAGATAAAGGGATTCCTTGGCAGAATTTCTTAAATTTGTGTGAAAAGTTCTGGTTCCTGAGTAATCCCAAAGATGCTGTGAGTTCACTGTGCCTTTGTTTTAATCCCAATATCTGCTGGTCAGAATATCTGCTTTCTATTCAGTAGGCTACTATAGACCTGAAGTGGAAAAAGAATAAGGTCCAGTGACCTGGAGAGGATCCTAGACACTTCATGAATTTCAATCATTTGAAATTGTGGGGTATGGTCCAATGCCGTTCTTGAAAAGATGTTGTCATTCTTCAGTGTTGATAACTAAAAATCCTCTGGTCCAAATTTATTATGTGTCTCTGAAGGCTTTAACTGAAGAAATGAAATGCACAATCAAGGAACAAATTGGGCCTTTGTTGTGATAAAATAGCTTCAGCTACTTGACTTAAACAGTTTGACTTCACTATAAAGGGCTGTGCTGAATCTGGGTGGAACAGGACAGGAGTGGAGGTGAAGGCCACATCATGATGGTTGAATGCCTCTTGGATCACAGTGGCCCACTGGAATGGTGTCTTCTTCAGCAGTAAGGTGAAGGAAATCACCAAGGGCAAAAATCCAGGTACCAGATCTGTAGGCTGATGGAACAGTACAAGGAAGGTAGTCAGAAGGTCCAGGTGAACACTCAGCAATCAGGAGGCACAGGACTGGAAGGGACAGGAACAAAACAGGTAAGATAACAAATGCACGGAATTACAAACACAGAACACTAACACTAGGGTGGGTGTGCTGTCAACATATCAGCTGCCTGATGGGTACTAGTTCTAGATAAGCCTAACTAAGAAGCTGACAAATGATAAATGGGGAGTAAAAAAAGCTTTCTGATTAACAATCAGTGACGATAATTGTTCTCTGGCAGGGACTGCTTCCTGACTCTTGAGAACAAACTGTCCTAGGGAAGCAGCAAACAGGAATTGCCCTAAGTCTCGTAATTTGGGGGAGTAATTTGATTGTATTCAGGCTGCTGAGTAGTGCCTGATTGGGGAGAAAGAAGTGGCTCCACTGGTAGCACGAGAAGAACCGAATTTAAATTTATATACCAACACCAAAGGAGATCTTGTCCTTCTTCCTTTTCCAATGCTTTCCTCAAATTATCTTATGACCTGTACTTTTTTAAAAGCGGTCTTTAACTTTCATTTTAACAAGATCCCATCTTGTGTGGGAGAGAATAAGGTACCCCGGGAATAAGACCCTGGTATTTGCACCCTCTATTAATACCCTATGCAATCTTTCAGTTTCTCTTCACATCTGAGGGCTCCCTAAATCTTTTTAAATTTAGAAAAAACAAAACAAAACAAAACCCACCATGAAACACAGAAAGAAACATGACCCATAACTAGTGATCTTTTTCCTAATCAAAAGTAATTAGGTTACCACACAGCAATTAAGCAAACGCTTACTGTTTATTCCGATAGCCCACTCTCTAAATTACTCCTTTCTATGAAAGGCTTCATCATATGTAGGTAGTACATGCGGGCAAAAATCCTTAAAACAAAGCCCTTGCTTTCAAGGGGCTTGCTATCTGGAAAAAGAGCAAATGCTTGCACATGACTACTTTACAAGGTATGCTATGCAAAGATAACTAAAAGGTAAACAACAGAATATGAAACTTAAAAAAAGATAAAGTTAAGGAGACTCATGGAAGTAGAGAGCATCTGACGTGGATATTGAGGAAATGGCAGTGTTCTGACAGGTGAAGAACCAGAGGAATACATTCCAAAGTAGAGCATGAACAAAAGTGCAGAGATGGTCAGTAAAGAATGAGGCATTTTGGAAAATGCAAGTACCGTAGTTCACTTTTGATGGAGTGTTGCTAGAGTTTGCACTGAAGGTCTGGCAGAAACTCAGGTCTTCAAATTCCCAGTAATGGTGCTGGTGGCAGCGCTTGCTCAGTTGCTGTCTCTTCTCAAAGCAAGGTCAACAGCCCCCAAATTCAAAACCAAAAATATTCAGCTCCAGAGTTCCTGTCACATCCTGACACACTCTTCAGGTCCCAAGTGTTGAAAATCTGGAAATCTGGAGGCCATGCCGTGGCTCCGCAGAAAAGCATCTGCTCCAGCTAGTGCAGAACACTGTAGTGAAACCTTTTCGGCCTCCTATCCTGGACATCTCATGTTTTGTCACAGAATTTCAAGCTTTGAGTTCCAGTTGTTTTTTTTCCTCCTTTCTCCCGAGGAAAGCATCTTATAAGATCACCACAGTCTTAAGATTCTTTTGAGGTACATCCAGATAATAACAAAAGAGCTAAAAGACCAACACATTTTTCTCCAAAACAGTCATTTCTCTGGAAGTGAGATCATTTGTCTTTGCCCTTTAGGTAAAAGGAATAGTCAACTGATTTTCTCAGACATTTGTATGAAATAGCAAAACAGGTAAACACCTAACCAGACAAAATACACTTAAATGTGTTTATGTTCACTTGCTTAGAGCTGTACCACTGGTAAGCACCACTCCACAAAATTAAAATGTTTGAAATCCAACTGTTCAAACATTTCTATAGTGTTTGCTGGACAATGGCCTGGAATTTGATAAAAGCAGCTGACAATTAACAAAGAAGCAATAACTGGCATTTTGGCCATCTTAGTAACACACTTGCAAGCAAAGAGAATACAAAGCAGGCCAGAAAAAAAGTTAAGCATTGAAACACTTCCAAATCTACTGATTTTGAAGTTCAGCAGAAGTCATAACAAAACTCTTCAGAGAGTGTTAACCTTCAATTAATAAAGATAAACCCCCAAACATCTTCAGGAATTCCAGGCCTGGTTTAGTCTGTGTACCAGTGAGCCAGCTTGCTAAAAATCCACCTGCACCATTAATTAGCTGGACTCGGCAGCACCATTTAAAAATAAGCCTGCTCACTACCAACCGCACAGACTAAGGATATAAAATAGAAGCAAGTAATGGATGGCAACCATGGTTGTGGAAAATGGTCAATGAAAGAGACAGGTAGTCAGGTACCAGTATAAGCAGCAGAACACTAAGAATTGCTGGGCCAAAGCTTCAACAGGCTTCTTGATACTAGAGAACACACTCATTTCTCGTTTTAGCTGCTTTATGTTGGGTGCCATTGAACCATACCAACGTTGTCAGCCACCCTTCAGGCACCCCATGGTAAAGGGAAAGGACTCAGAATAGAAGCCAAGCAGTGGAGCGTTGTTACCCCAAATATCCATTATGCATAGAAACAGCTCACATATCCCAGGGATTCAAACAGGGGCTTCAAATCGGTTGTGAAGGGTCCCAAATGACATCTAGGCCTCAATTTCCTCCCTGTGGCATAAAACAATTGTAGTTCTTAACTTTTCTGGGTTACAGCCCCCGTTGATAACTTGCTGGCGATGGATCCTCAGTCCCCAAAATGCACACTCCCACTATTTCTACATACAATTTCGGGGAGTTTGGGGGATCTCCAACTTCAATCCAAGGTTCCCAGGTTCCAAAATTCAAGAACTGGGCAATTGCTAACTTTTCTTACAACTCAAAAAAAACCCCATTACAAACAATAATCATCCCTTCCGTACACCGACGCTTTATACGTTACAAAGCGCTTTCAACCCCACAAACATTGATAGGCAGAGGAGGAAACTGAGGCGCCGACAAATTACAGAGTGATTTGCCTAAGGTCACTCGGCCAGCTGGTGGCTAGGCCCGGAAGCAAACCCAGCTCTTCCGACTCCGGGGCTCGTCTCCCCACCCCGGAGCTGCCGCCAGAGCTCCCGCCCCTCACTAAGGGGGCATAAGGAGGAAAAGGCAAAGTAGAAAGCCCACCACCAACCATCCCCCAGCGCCCTCTTGCCCCCCCAATTGGGTCCTTGCAGGCCCCGAAGGGTGGCGCCAGGCCTCCAGGCCGGCCCCGGCCACCCCCGCCTCCCCGGTCGCGCCAAATCCCGCCGCCGCCGCCGCCTCCCCGGGAGCGGGGCGGAGCAGTTGCCCGCCGCCGCCGACCACCCGGACGACTCCTCGTCGAATCGCAAACGCATAGGCCGCCGCCCGAGTTCTGCGTACGAGAAGAAAGACGCGGCGCGAGCGCCAACGGCCACCGGGCGCGCGCCGCGGCGGCCGGGCCTGCGCCCCAAGAGCTGGATGCCAGAGCAGGAGAAAGAGCCGCCAACCGATCGCTCGATCGACCGCGCGCCCGCTCCTTCGCCCTACCAGACCGGGGAGGGGGGGAGGGCGCGCCAGGGCTTCTTCGAGTTAGGGGCCTGACTCCCCGGCGACGAGACAAGATGGCTCCTCCGGTCCGCGCCGCAGCTACCGTCCCGGCTGCGTCGCTCGGCCCGCCCCCGGTACTGTTTCTTTAAATGGCGGAGAGGGTCATGAAAGCAGGAAGAGAGGCGCGCGCTCTCACGTGACAGGGGCGGGCCCGGCTAGCAAGATCCGGTCATGTGGAGACCCGCTACCCGCCAATCAGGAGGCGTCGCATCAGGGCGGGGGCGGGAGGAGCTGCGGCTCTGTGATTGGCCGAATGCGCCGCGGAGGCCTCGGGGGCTTGGGGCGTCGGGGAGTGCGCGAGGCGGCCCGGGTTGTGTGCAGTAGCGGAGACAAAGCGGTGGCTGAGGTGGCTGAGGCGGCTGCGGCAGCGGCGGCAGAGCAGCCCTAAACGCCGAATTCCGTGGTGCTGAGTCCTGTCATCATCTCATTCAGCGCGGCGCGTGGGCGGCTGGTCTCGCGGCGGCGGCGGCAGCGGCGGAGGCAGCACATGGTTCCAAGAGCGCGCTGCGGTTGTTGGGTTCCAATTCCGTGGGGAGGGACAAAGGCAGCTTTGAGCACCGGGCAACGCCCGGTCGGGTTGTGCGCTCTCCACACAGCCCTCGTCCGAGCCTTGAAAGCTGGGACTAACTCCTCTCAGTGAGGAGGCGGCGGCCTCGGAACCCAGGCCCAGGAAGGGCCTGAGAGCCGGAGGCCTCTGTCTGAGGGAAGTGGGGGAGGGGCGTTGCCCGCCTCAGGTGATTTGGGCGGGTCAATTCTGAGGCATTTTTGTGGGTCTTTGTGAGGTAATTTGACCCACTACCCTGAGGAGATTGGGGCGGGAGCACGCAGTAGGTTGGGTCTGGGCTTTGGAAACAGAAATCATCACCAGCGCTTACGAGACCATTCAGTTGGGAGGTGGTGAAGCCGGAACTAACGCCATATGCACTCCATCGACTTCATGGCCGCCAGCCTGGGGCCTTTTTAAGAACCCTGGCATCATTGGTGGTGAAGAAATGGGTGACTGTCCAGTTTCATGACAGAAGTTGGTAAATTTCCGGATTGGTAAATTTTCTGATCGGAAATTTAGAGGAGCAAAAAAACTTGAAGAACGTGAAGATGGAGCAGTAATAAAACCTCCAACTCCCAATACCATCTACTCCAAGACCATCTACATTCAACTCCTTGAACTATCGCAACTGAATGCTAAAGCTCTTTAAGACTACAGATTTATAACAGTTTTTTCCAGAATATTACATCACAGTCATTAAGAAGATAAAAAATTTAAAAGCGAAATCAATTGTAGGGTTAGACATCTCTTAGAATATATTTTGGATAGATACTAGGTAACCTTGTTTAACAGTAAGGAGCACAGACTTAACCAAACCTTTACTGGAAGGAATCCTGCAAAATCTATTCCATTGTAAGGTTGTATTTCCCAGTTAGTGGGTGAAGGACTGGAGACCTCACTGCACTCATGGCTTTCACAAATTACAGCAGTCTGAATCGAGCTCAGCTAACCTTTGAATATCTGCATACAAATTCGTAAGTATCTTTTAGGTGCCACTGAGGTCACTGCTAACTCATTCCTTGATAATACAGAACTCCTTTTCCCAGAAAATTCTGCTTTTTTACTTTTGGGGATGTATCACTGGATGAGTCTTGAGCTCTGTATGGAAGAACTGAGATCAGTGAAATATTTGTTGCTAATCCAGAAGAATACGATCTTCATTTGTTGGATCAAAATATATTTGACCAAATGCAAATTTTAGTTGTTTTGAAGTCCATATTTTGAGTTGTTTCACTCAAGTGTTTGATAGGAATCCAACAGATACTCTTCTTTGGATCGCCAGAAGTTGGACTATTCTAGAATCAACTGTTTCTCTTTAGTGACAACAGCCAAAACAGTTGGGTTATAACAAGTCTTTTTTTTCCTAACAAGAAGAAAAAAAAAAAAAGAAAGAAGACCTTTAAATGACAACTTGTGAGAAGAAATTATTAGTTTCTCTTTTCAGCAAACAGTTGGCCTTATCTTCCTGGGAAATTCGTCCCTACATCCAATATAGATTTTATGTGCTAAGCAGGAAATGGTAACTTGTTTAAACCCACAATTTAGCCTTTCCCCAGAATGTGTGCAAATCACAGAACACATGTGTTTACGGTTCTTGAGTTAATGAAGAGATTATCATTATCCCATGTTGACCTGGAATGTTTTAGGGTTAATTCTTATGCCCACTCTCTTGGAAGTAATTTGTGGGATCATAACCACATAGTGTTTTAACACATTTGTTTGTCACTTTCGAGATGAAGGTAAGTATTCTACCATTTTAGTGCCTGGAGAAGTGATGAGCAGCTACATGAATGGCCCAGAGATCTGATGAACCACCCTGAGGGTTGAGGATATAGACTTCAATCATCTAGTAATAATAAAATAATAAAAATAAATTTTAGTTTTTTATGGGAAAGGACAATATGTTATTTGTGATGAGAGTAGTTTTTTGTTTGCTCTTTTTCTGATCAAGGAAATAAATTTTTTTCTGGGTAGTGAAGTGAATTGCCAAATGGTGATAGCCTGGTTTTATTTTTGTTTAGGAAGCTTATTATTGAACTAGAAAGTTTTAGAGTAGAGGCCATTTAAGTGAAGTCTCATGCTATTGATGATGAATCTGAAACCCACTTAGATAAGGTTGTAGATCAGGCTTGCTTACCTAGTTGGTAACAGTCTTGGGCAAAATCTTGAGTATCCTTTTTTTATATTTGAACTGCCATGTTTAAGAACAAGCATTTGAAGGCCACTTAGATGTTCACAGGTGATTGGGTTTGATAAATGGTTACTTCAGTTCTGAATTGTGGCATGAGAGTCCAAATTTGGAATGACAGACTATATGATAACATTGGAAGACCATGAATGGGACTTGGGAAATTGGGTGGGTGGTTCTAGTTTCCCCCAAGGACTTTATTTGATGATAAAATAATAGTTACAACAGTTAATTGCTTCTTACCGCTTCTAAAGATGTGTAAAGTAATCCTTATAGTAACCTTGCTGGAGTAAGGATTATTCCTATTTTGCAGTTGAGGAAACAGGCTCAGATTGAATAGTATGCCAAAAGTTACACATCTTCTAAGTGGCAAATTTAAGGCATCAAACTATAAGGCAATAAGATTTATTTGGCCACAATGGTTAGTGTCTTTAACCATTAGGCAGTACTAACTCTGGTCAGTTTTACCTTTAAGGGCTTGTTTTGCTTCTAAAGCAAATGGTTAACTTCCTACTGGGAAGATCTATTCAATTTATCAAAAACCTTTAATTTGAGGTTCTGGAATATTATGTCTTTTGCTATCTTACTAATAGGTGAACAGAACTAAGGTAAAGAATTGAGCTCTAGTTAAGTCACTTGTTTAAAGTGAAATTGGAGAATTTCTGTGAATTTGACTTTCCCATATTGAATTGGAACCACCTGCTTGGATGAACATTTGAGGGTTGGATGTACCATTTTGGAAGCTTTAGATTTTCTAGTCTGGGTCACATCTTTGAAGTTGTCTATTTTGGGATGTGTCCAGTCCTGCCAGAAGAAAATATGAACCCTAAAGTATTATGATAAGTTAGCTTATAACCAATTTCAAAATTTATTTATCATGGTGACATGAATGGAAATCATTTCTACAGGAAACTTTCATAAGATGTGACTTGTTACTCCTAGTGATGGATCTTCTCTGTGTTAAGTGATATGCAGTGTCACCTTTAGAAATAGGAAGATTTGTCTTATAGTACCTTCTCCTTTGGTCTAATTTTTAAAACATAAGACCATAATAGGGTGTCTGACATCTACAATATTGCCATATTGTGAATTATGAAAGGTATGGCCCTTTGCTTACCCCCCATGTAATTTGGACTTGCAGGCTGAACCCAGGCAGGCTAGAAGAATAGAGATCAGTGTGGTGCAATGGAGGGAGCATGCATGGGCTTGGGAGCCAGCCAAGCTTGGATTTGCCTGCTTCCTGGCTGAGTCTTTGGACAAGTTGATTTCCCTGATCCTCAGTTTTTTCATCTATAAAAGGGAGCTAATCCGACAGTTTGAGGATTATGTAAAATGTTTATAATTAGCTCATGCATGGTACACAGTAAACATTGAATAGATGGTGATTATTTATTCACTGTATAATAATTTATATAATAGCAGCTTGCTCTTTGGTGGTAGTCATTAGGCAGATACATTCCTAGTAAATTCTGGAGCATTTGTTGGAGACAGTAAACATCTGTCTTGAGGGTTTTTTTTTGTTCTTTTTTGTATGATGTCTAGGGTAATTGTTGATGGTTATTTTGGTTACATCAGCATTAAGATTTAAGGTAGGCCTGGGAGAGTCTCATGATAACATGAAAGTTTTAGGCTACTTCCTTTTAATACAGGGTGTTGCTAGTATAAAATGATAAGTTACGGTTTTTAAATAAAAACAGTTTTATGCTGTTACTGCTCTTTAGTGTTGGGTTTTGTGACTACTAGTAAAAAGTTCATGAGCAATCTAGGTGCTAGGTTCCAGATATAGTGGTGGTAATGATGTTCCTTTTTGATAAGGTGCTTATCTTAACGTCACTGCAGTACTGCTAAGTGGTCTGATACAGCAGAATGCTTAAGTGTAAGATCCCTGCTCTCTGTGTCTATTTCTGTTGGCACTTTAATAAATTTTATTCTTGGCAATATGATGATTTTGGCTTGTTTTATGTATATATGTAGTGAATATAGAGGAACCTGCCATCTCTAGAGACTTAATATTTTGAGTGACTTAGTTGAAATGTGGGTTAACACTCTAAATATATTAAAGCCATTTGAATGTAAAATGGTTGCTCTAGTTTCTCAGCTTTATTTTCTAGCAATTAAGGCAATTAACTGTTGTCAACATCTCTTAAGAACACAGGAGAAGCTATTACTGTATGATGGACTTGTGGATAATCTATTGGTTTAAATTCAGGTTGAATATAAATAGGGACACCATTTTCCTTATGTAATGAGTAGATTTACCCGTGAATTTGTCACTGGAAATGCTGAGCTGCAAAACTATTTTGATCATAGCGCAAATGGTATAAAAGCCAATTGAAAGTGAGAGTTTGCTAAAAATCCTTGCCTTTTTCCATATGGTTGACCTTTCTTGGATAACATGCAAAGAATCTTTACATCTGTGAAAATAATTTTCTTTGATATTTATTCAAATACCTGTTTCAAATGCTAGCAAGCAATGAATGTGTCTCTTTGAATATTATTTGAAAAAAGGAGGAGAAATTATGCCGGTGTATTTTTGGTTCTTATGATTTTAAGAAATATTTAGAACTCTGACTTTGTTAGTAGGACCCATCGATCATTTGAAGGTCTAGAGAAGATGAGTGTTGTCTCTGACCTTCCCAACAGTTGTCACAAAAGACCCCTTTTATGATGTGTCAGTACTTATCAAAAGTATCCGTTAGCTACATTTTAAAGTTATCTGTTAACTTATCTGAAATACGTATGTGTGGAACAGCATTGATACTCTGTGGAACAACGAAGGCCATTTGGAATGTTTTCTTTAAATTCTGAATTTATAAGGCACATTTCTAAACATTGTATAGAAAGCAGTGAAAACTTAGCCAGAGATACTTTGTGCTTGCCCTTTTGAGATCTTATTGAATTCTGAATGTCTGTCCTTTTTCATGTGAAGCAGTCAGAAATAGGTATTGCTGAGAAACAGTTGCCATTTATTTTTTATTTCTTTGCCCTAATGGCAAAGGGTATCAAAATTAGTTTTCCAAGATTATTTGTATTCACTATTCTCACTACCAAAGGCCAGTACGTCATTCTTAAACATACTTATTCCCAAGATTGCTGCATACAAGTTGTAGTCCCATTCTTATTATGGTTGTATTCTCTTTGTTGTTGTTACAGGAGCTATTATTTCTGAGTTTCTTTGACTATAGTTAAAGTATAGGTTCTCACTGAAATGAGAACTTTTACAGTAGAATTTGTTATTTTATATTTTTATCTAACTATCCTCAAAATTAAAAACATTTAGAGTATAGAAAGCTAACTCACTTTGTAAGTTTCTAAGCCATTTCTAAGACAGGAAAATGGTTAAAAGCTTGAGAGCAAATGTTAGATTTAATTTATATTACCTTTAGCAAATCACCTTAATTTTCTAACATTTCTCCCTATTTCTTTAGTGTAGTAATCTACAGAATACTTTTCTGTTTCTTCAACTGATAATTTGAAGAATTTAAGATGATTATAGAGATGTGAATTTTTTAATTAAAGATCTGTTTTATGCAGGTTTTTCTCTTAGAAATTGTTTTTCTTTTCATGTAAAATAGTTAAGGATTGGATTTTGGTCAGAAGAATTTGTTGGAGATAAATTTCTACTTTTTGCTAAGACGTATTTGTTGGTGCCACCTTTGGATTAGCAGCAGATAATATTCACTGATCTCATGGGAAAAAGTTACTCCTAAAATTCCAAGAACCGCTTTTTCTTCTTCTTTTTTTTTAAATAACTAGTAGTTTTAATTCAGAATTTGCTATTGTAAAAATATGTCAGTTTATTTGAGGAGGGAAAACCAGTGTTCTGGACAGTTCAGTTTTGGGTGTTTATTTTATAAGCAAATATTTTACAATTTGTTTTTTGTTTTACATGATATAGTAAGTGATCAGAGATCCTAGACACTGGTTATTTAATTTTGGTATATTCTAAATTTTCAGAAATTTTCACTGTCTAGTGGCTGAAATGGTATACGAAAAAATCAGGAATTTATTTTTGAAAAATTGATGATGGTAATGTATTATCTAGGTTAATGATTTTATTTTATTTTATTCTTTTAACAAAAGTCAGGGTTTCTAGATGAACACATCCTAACTTTTATATAAAGAGGACTATTATGGGAAACAGCACAAATTAAAGAGAATGTAAATGGAGAAAGAATTTAAGGATTCATCTTCTGCATAAATATCATATTTATTGAGTTCTGAATACTATGGTAATTGTGTATTTACCTAACCCAACTTTCAGCAGTCTCCTGGAAGAGAGATGACCTTCTTAAAGGGGCTATCAGGGACTCTAGGAAGAATACACCAAGCTGTCCTTCTAAGAGGAATATGTACAAGAGGGTCTTCGATTCCTTTCTTTAATGTGGAGAAGGTGGTTTTTAGCTAGAATTGAAATGTCAGGAAATGGATTATTCTCTCCTTTCTCCTCACTTTCATATGGAATATTTTGCTTACAAACTGCATAGAAACAAATGGGTTTTCTTTTTTCACCAATGGATAATATGCAAGTATTGGTAAAGCAAAATGTTAGCAAGTTGTCCATTAAGCATGCTTTGAGATATGCAGAAACTGATAGCTGGTTAAGGCAGTGAAAAATAAAACACAGACATTTTTCTAGGCAGAACGTGAGTAGTGAAAAAAACTGCTTTTAAATCTGTAGTATACATAGAAATCTTAATGCTTCACAGTGGGTTTCTTAACATAGTAAGAATAAACACGAGTAGATAGCAGAACCTGATTAACATTTGAGGGGGCTTAGAAGGCTTTTAAAAGGCTCTAATTGTGGGGAAGTTTAAATTTCAGTAGCATGAATTGACAGCACAAATGGCAACTTTAGATTTTTTTTTCCTAAAAACTAACATTTTATAACCTTAGTAGGTGTCATAGTTCAATTCTGTAATTCTTCTGCTGATTCTTAGTATTTATCATTTCAGAACTACTCATGAATTCTTGTTTGGTGCTCTTGCTGAACTGGTTGATAATGCAAGGTATGTAGTCTTTAGGCATACAGTCTGTGCTTGAAAACTTTCTGGGTCGTTGTGACCTTTGCTTCTGAAGACGTGGGAGGAAGACAATTCTGTAAGCAGCTGTAATTCACTCCTAAGAGGTCTCTTACCCCAAAAGTATTTTTTTTTTTTTAAAGATTTTATTTATTTATTCATGAGAGACAGAGAGAGAGAGAAGCAGAGGGAGAAGCAGGCTCCCAAGGAGCAGGGAACCTGATGCGGGACTTGATCCCAGGACCCTGGGATCACGACCTGAGCTGAAGGCAGACGCTTAACCATCTGAGCCACCCAGGTGCCCTGCCCCAAAAGTATTTTTAATAGCAAGTTAGTTGATAATTCTAGTTTACTTGATTGACTTTAATTTGCTTTTCCTAAAAATAATGAGCTTATGACCCCCAAAGTTACCTTCCCTTGTGTATTAGAGCAAGGTAATTGTAGTGAAATGCAGGGAATTAAGATAGAAACTTAGGAGTCAAGTTAATGGGACAGGCAAGAGCTGATTTAATTTGTGCTGTCAGGACAGTACACCATTTAAAGTTTTTAAAATTATGCCACAGTTATGTGTGATCTCAGAATGTATATTTTAAGGTCAGTGACTCCAATTGATCAAAGTGTCTTCTATTGTTAGCAGCTGTGCTTGGAAGAAATTCTTTAGCACTGTGTTATACTAAGTTCTTAGTGATGGAAGTCTATAAATGTTACTGTGTAGGACTGGAAAGAAGTTTGGGTTGGCTCAAAGATAAATAGCAACATCCAAATCAAGATTCTGTTAATAATTATGAAAATATTATCAGTTTTGTTTTTGAATGCAAAGATAAAATTCAGACACATTGCTTATTGACCAAGTGTTGATGAATAATGAAGGAAGAGGGTAAGAGTGGAGAGAAGTACTTTTTTTTTTTTGGTAGAAGTGCTTTCTAAACATCCCCAATTAATGAGCTTGCCGGTAATTTTCTGTCTGTATCTATATCTTATACTATAATCCTGTACCATTATTAGTTTTATTGTTATTCACCGAACTGTTTATGGAAGTGTGCTTGTTAACAGCTGTTTAATCAGAAAACTCCCCATTTTGTTTCAATCCTGGTTGACTCATAATTTTTGTATTTTTTTTAAAAATGCTGTAGCTTAATGGAACGATGTTTGAATTTGCCACTTGTTAGCTTAGTGAGACCATGGTGTGCTGTGGCAGACTGCCTTTTTGTATATCATATGGTGAACTGGAGATTCCTGGGAGTATGTGTTCCTGGTCATGCACACATATTGCCCGTCTTCCTCATATTTGAAACTGTTTTTATGTTTTTGGGAATAGGTACATGTAGAACTGTATGGATTTGAGTGGGTTTTTTGCATTTAGAACTTAAGAAACTCTCTGTGCCTCATTTTCCTTCCTTGCAGTTGGCAGAATTGGACTAGATTAGTTTCAAGCCTTTATTGATGACTGAACTTGTATTTCAGCTGGTGGTTGGAGTCTAATGGAGTGCCCCAACTTCCTTTCTAGGTTAGGGAGGGTAAGATTACAGGCTTGTCAATTAGTCTGCTGACTGTAATGTATATACTATGGGACCTTATTTTTCATAGGTTTTGTGGCAGATAATGTTTTTCTTTCTTTTCAGTATCTTGTACAAAAGAAAAATGGACAAGTTATTGGAACATTTTTTTATGATGGCTATCAAATTAGTGAGAGAAACATAGTTGTGAGTCATTTTTTAGTGTGTAAAGGGGAATGTTCTTTCATTCTCTAGATATTTTTACTGTGAAATCTGAAATCCATATTAAAAAGATGTATCCAGACCCTATGTGTTGTGTGGTTATTTTAAATAATTTAGAGCTTCAGAACTGTTTCACAGACACATAAGGAAAATAGTGTTGCCAAGTATGAAAGGGTACTTTAATGGATACAGAATTTCTATGTGACTTCCTAAAAACAGACTTAAAATAATATGCATCCCACTTAAAGTACTATGTATTTTGATGGTTGATATTTCATATTTCATTCGATCTTGATTTCTTTTGCAGAGATGCGGATGCCACCAGAATAGATATTTACGCAGGTAAGTCAGACGTCAGTCCTTTCTTCTGATGTTCAGTTCTTTGAATGCATGTATGGCTATGCCTAAGAAGAAATGCCTAAGAGCCTGGGGAGATGGCACAATTACTCCAGGTCCTAGGGTAGAAATAGGGCAGCTCTGGTCAGGCATGTAATAGAAACCAAGAATATTGGTGTAAGGAAGCTAACATGTGGTTCCCAGATCTATAGATCTATCTATTTATTTATTAAAGATTTATTTACTTGAGAGAGAGAGAGATAGCACGACGAGGGAGGAGAGGGAGAAGCAGGCTCCCCGCTGAGCAGGGAGCCTGACTCAGTGCTCCATCCCAGGACCCTGGGATCATGACCTGAGCCACCCAGGTGCCCCCTATAGATCTATTTAGATAGCCACTGAGAGATTTACGGGATGATGGAGTAGAGTAGCGGGGAGTGAAGTGACCAAGTACTGGTGATTTTACTGGTTGGATTACTGATTGGTTGATTTTACTGGTACCTGGAGCCAAAGAGAGATCTTGTTGGAGGCCAGTTTCTCTCTCTGCAACCTCAGTGAAGACTTAGAGAGTTGCTGGTGTCAGTTGCATAAAACATTTGGGTTAACTGGGTTGGCACTGGGGTTTGCTAAGGAGATGTTCTCAGACAGGTGTCAGGAGGAGAGCTGCTTTGCTTGGAATTTAAAGTTTTTTTTCTTTTTTTTTAAGATTTTATTTATTAGAGAGAGCGAGTGCACGAGTGGGGGGAGAGACAGAGAGAGGGACAGGCAGACTCCATGCTGAGTAGGGAGCCTGACGCAGGGCTTGATCCCAGGACCCTGAGATCATGATGCGAGCCAAAGTCAGATGCTCAGCCAAATGAACGACCCAGGCACCCTGGAATTTAAAGATGTTATTAACGGTGTTTCCTGTTTTGCTTATTTAATTGGCTCTGCTGTTTGGTAGTAAGATTCTTTTTTTCTGGAGTGGGTGCAATAGTGGAAGAATTCTTAGTCATTATCACTGGCTTTTTAAAATTTTTAAATTATTATTTTTAGTTTGTTTTCTGCCTGTTAAGTGTATGTACCAGCATGTTTTTGGTCATTTGAATGCTAGAAATTTGGAAGCAAAATAGAGGAAGATGGCTTTTAAATCCAATTTGGCTAGCATAATACATGTCTCTGACAAACTTTTCTAAAGTCTTGAATAACATTGACTAGCTTCTAAGAAGACTGAAGTGTTTTTGTGGGAATATACACTTACCAAATAACCCATCTTTGTGGACTCATTTCATAAATGGGAACAAGCAAACAACTAAGAGGTAATTTTCAGGACCTCTAATGTTACATAATTTTATGAAGAATCTCCCATATAGGATGACTTTCTCATCCCTGATATACTTTGGCGCAAAGAAATTCAGAACAGCTGAAAGTCAGCTGTACTGCTTAAATTCTGAAAGCCTTCTGCTCAAAAGGCTATGCCAGAGTGGTGAAAATAAGACTTCTTTTATTTTTAGAGGAAAGGAACAAAGTAAATATCAGGTGTTAGGGATACATCTCAGGCACAGCAAAAGAGTGTTAGAAGATTGTTACTTAAACCCTAAGGCCAAATGGAGGCACCATTCCCAAGTCGCAGTGTGTATCTTACATCTCAAGTGTACTTTAATGAGGAGCAATTACAGCTACCTCTGAAAGAAATGTTGTTTTAATCATTGCACAGATGGTAAAGCAGAGAATGGGCCTCTACTCCAAGTGATGTTGAAAGGACAAATCATCATAGCTGAGTCTGTCTACTTGAAAGAAGCATTTTAAACACAGGTCATCCCTGCCCCCTCCTACCACCTTTGGTGGGTGAATTTCACTAAGAAAATTTAATCCTTTACACTCAGAATGCAACAGAACAGTTGGATTTCAATTTAAATGAAAAAGGACCACTGTGCATTTATCCTGTGCTCAGTGTTCTTACTCCTTTTGTGCTTTGGGAAGAGTCCAGAGAGGATGTGATGGGGCCTTTTCTAAGTTCTCATTAGAGAATTTAAGTCTTAAATTGGAGAAGACAGCACTCTGCAGATGATTAGAGAACAATAACTTGATCTTGAGGGAACTGTCAAGGCAGTTAAGGATTAAATGGTGTGTTAGAAGTACTAAGCACTACAGCATTTTATTTTTATTTTTTATTTTTTTAAGATTTTATTTATTTATTTGACAGAGAGAGAGACAGTGAGAGAGGGAACACAAGCAGTGGGAGTGAGAGGGAGAAGCAGGCCTCCTGCAGAGCATGGAGCCCGATGCGGGGCTCGATCCCAGGACCCTGGGATCATGACCTGAGCCGAAGGCAGACACTTAACAACTGCGCCACCCAGGCGCCCTGCACTACAACATTTTAGAAAAAGACTTGATTTACTCCAAATACCTCAAGATTGGGTATCTTGGCTGAGATATCTTTAACTTCACACTTCTCTTTTTTGCTTTCTTTTTTTTTTTTTTTTAAGATTTTATTTATTTGACAGACACAGCGAGAGAGGGAACACAAGCAGGGAGAGTGGGAGAGGGAGAATCAGGCTTCCCACGGAGCAGGGAGCCCGATGCGGGGCTTGATCCCAGGACCCTGGGATCATGACCCGAGCTGAAGGCAGACGCTTAACGACTGAGTCACCTGGGTGCCCCAACTTCACACTTTTCTACCTCATAGCCTTGTTAACACATTCAACAGGAGGAATAAAAGCAACCTCATTTTATGAGTACAATGATAAAATTAGTAATATCCTAATACTATAAAGTTCTTATTGTCAGTACACGGGGGAAAGTATTTTCCTGTCTCCCATTTTGAGACTAGAGTGATACTGAACTTGGAAATCCCCTTAAACATCAGATTTAGTTTGAATTCACTAAAAAGTCATGTTTTATTTTTTTTAAAGATTTTATTTATTTATTTGACAGAGAGAGAGAGAGCACAAGCAGGTGGAGTGGCAGACAGAGGGAGAGGGAGAAGCAGGCTCCAGGAGAAGCAGGCTCCCTGAGGAGCAGGGAGCCTGATGTGGGGCTCGATCCCAGGACCCTGGGATCATGACCTGAGCCGAAGGCAGTTGCTTAACCAACTGAGCCACCCAGACGCCCTTAAAAAGTCATGTTTTAAAAGAAGGGTGACAAAGGAACCAGACTCTTAAAGTGTGGAGGTATTCATTTACCCAAAGCATTGGGGGCCAGACAGTAATGTGCCTGTCAGAAGTAGACTCCGTATTTTTACTGACTTTCCTGACTTCCTTGGATAGGCAATGCCATTCCTCAAAGAAAGATCCCCTTTGTGATGCTAAACCATGGTTAGTAAGTGGAAAATTAGAGCATATGTAACTGAAATGAATACTGCTCAGATTGCAAAACAATGAAGAACTTGGATATCATTTTATTACAACTTCTGTTAAGGACAATATTATTTTTCATCTCTGATTTTTGCCTTACCAGTTCCATTTTACATTTCTTCTCCTGCTTCTTTCTGTCTTCTCCCCAGTGGGAGTTGGATGATGGGATGATGTCAGGCTAATTTGGAGAAGCCAGACTTGGTCATATTGGGGGGAGCTTAGATGTGCATCTTTCCAAACTCATTCTGATAATCTTACATAGCTGCTACTAGGATCTGAAGCACAACTGTAAAGAAGGCAGTTTGGCTTTGCCTTCCCTTTCTTGCTTCCAAGATGTATGATGGGAGTGGGAGCATACAACACCCAGCTGCTTAGACTCTCCTCTCTCTAGAACTCCCCCTCCTTCATCAAAGTCCTTTGCTTGGAGGCTTCAGATAACACTCAACTGACAAGTAAATATCAGGTGTTAGGAATACATCTCTAACTGGTGGGATGTCTAGGGAGATAGTTTTGAGCCGGGAAACCTTCTGGTTCTTGATTCTCTAGCTTAGTGCTTCTCACAGAGTGGTCCACTGATGGACAGCATCAGCATCCCCTGGGAGCTTGTTAGAAATCAAATTCTCAGGTACCTCCTCAGACCCACACAGACTTTCTGGGGTAGAGCCCCAAATCTGTATTTTTAACAAGCTCTTCAACTGATTCTTAACGCACAATACATTTTACTCTAGCTGTTACTCTTAGTCTCCTGCTTAAACCCTTCTGCTTAACTGATTTGCTACAGAGAGTAGCATCTACTGGACTGTAAGCTCCATGAAGGCAGTGGTCATATCTGCATTGTTTACTACTGTCTTCATCACAGAGCCAGGAACAGAGGAAGTGCTCAGTAAATACTCATTGAATAAACAAGTGATGAGGATAAGCATTGTAGCCAGGTGATGATGCCACATTGCCTGTTTCCAAAGTTGAAGAAGTGACTGCTGTGTCAGCTAGTCTCTCTTGGCCCTGAGGCAGTATTGCATATGATCATGTGGACTTGGGTACTACTAGCTGCTTACAGGCTGTTGATCACTATGTGGCCAGGAGGGTCCTCTACTGGTGGAACTTTTACCCTTGTAAACCACATGAAAAATATTTAAATGAAGTCCTTGAACAAGGAAGGGATCTCAGGCCCACTGTTAAGTGATGAGTACCTAACAAACACAGGGGCCTTGCAGTAATTTCCTATATAGTGTTCAAGGAATGCTAGTTGGCTTGAACCAATTTCTAGATTCCAACGCAGAATCTTCGTGAATGTTTTATGGCTGAAGTGTACAACAAATGACTCTTGGCTAGATTTAGAACACTTTTTTTTTTTTTTTTTTACCATGCTCTGTATCTGTCCTAGTTTGAGTCTCCATGTAATACTTTGCTTCCTCCAGAAGGAAACTTTGAAGCCTTTTTGCACTTTTCTTGCACTTGCTCATGCTTACTAGATCTCACTTGGATTCTCCACACTGATAAGACGCACTGCCATAAGGAGAAATTTTCTTATCTACCTTAAGTACTTAATAGGAAGGTCCTTGCTCTTGAACTTTTAAGAAGCACTTGTTATTGGGCGCCTGGGTGGCTCAGTCGTTAAGCGTCTGCCTTCGGCTCAGGTCATGGTCCCGGGTCCTGGGATCGAGTCCCACATCGGGCTCCCTGCTCTGCGGGAAGCCTACTTCTCCCTCTCCCACTCTCCCTGCTTGTGTTCCCTCTCTCGCTGTGACACTCTCTGTCAAATAAATAAATAAAATCTTTAAAAAAAAAAAAAAAAAAGCACTTGTTATTAATGTTTCAGCAAAGTCAGCTTCCTGAACACTTAGTGATACTTGAAAATCTGTGGTTTATAGTACTTTTAAAATAGCGTTTTAAATTACACTAACTAGTCAATTTAACAGAAGGTGATCATGACTCATTTGAATCTTTAGCCCAAGGGGAGGACAAAGAGTATTTTAAACTGGGATTCCTCAGCTTTGATAGTTCTATAAAGTTGGTGAACCACAGCTTGTGGGGAACAAAAAAGTACTTGGGAACTAGGCATCATAGCAGCCTTGGGCTTGTTCCTATAGTCCCTTACGTAGACTTTTTCCTTTTAGTAGAAGTGATCTCCTGATTCCAAAGCCTGTGCTGTTCTCCTTTGTCAGCATAATCCTCATCATTGGTCATAGGCACCTTGGAAACTCCAATATCGCCCCTTTCCCTATTTGGGAATCTCTTCTTTAGTGTTTGTGACATGCTTAGACCCATACTACTTTGAGTAACCACCTGCTACTACAGAAGACAGCTACTGAAAGAAGAGGTTCTTCCACCCACTGAAATGGCAGCCAGTTTGTTTTGTTCCCCTTCTGTCAACCAAGAAGCCCTGCCATGGCTGCACTGTCAAAGGACTTAATTCTCTTGTCAAAAGACTATTCTTCCTTCTAGTTGAGCAAGTCCAGCTGGGAACCAGGCAGTTCTCACTGCATCTTGCGCCATCATATTCCTAGGTTAGGGAGCCATTTCAGGTACCCATAACAAGCAGAGGGTGTGGCAATGAATACAGATAACCCAGAAATTCAGGTTAGCCTGGGGATAGTCATACACAGACTTAGCAATTTCTCTGGATAGTAACTGCCACCACTGTGCCCACAGCATGTCTGGCTTGATCACATTGTCTGAAGGCTACCCCAGATTTAACCCACAAAGGAGATGCCCTGTTGAATTTTTTTTTTTTTAAGATTTTATTTATTTATTTGAGAGAGAATGAGAGAGAGCAAGCACATGGCGGGGGGGGAGGGTCAGAGGGAGAAGCAGACTCCCTGCCGAGCAGGGAGCCCGATGCGGGACTCGATCCAGGGACTCCAGGATCATGATCTGAGCCGAAGGCAGTCGCTTAGCCAACTGAGCCACCCAGGCGCCCGATGCCCTGTTGAATTTGAGCAATGTTGATAAGGTACAGTGTGTTGTAGTTGGAGTACTTTAGTGACTTGGGATCCATAGCAGAGGGCAGAGGTGGAAGTAATCCAGGTGGAAGAGGCAGAAGGATGATTGAGGTTTGCATTAAATACATGCATATTCAGGGGTGCCTGGGTGACTCAGACAGTGGACTCAGATCATGACCTCAGAGTCCTGGAATCGAGCCCTGAGTTGTGCTTCCTGCTTGGTGGTTAGTCTAGTGGACCAGGTATTTCCTGCCCTCAAAGATTCTGTTAATCTTTGTCATTAACTAGAAAGCATTGGAGAACCTTTGATAGTAATATCCACCCTCAAGGACCCTGACATTTACCTTCTAATAGACTATTAGGAGGAGGAGCTAGGTTTGTCCTAACCTTTTTGGGCCAAATGTCACATTGATACACCTTTTGACCTTACCCATGTTGCTATCCTCTGGTAGGTAACTACCCAGTAATGGCAACTGCTTCTTTTACAGAAAGGCGAGAGGACCTTCGAGGAGGATTTATGCTTTGCTTTTTGGATGATGGAGCAGGAATGGATCCAAGTAAGTGATGAGATTTCTTTGGGGAGGATGTAACTCCTTTTACTAAATACTCATTGTGTTGTTTTTCTGTTGCCTTACTATTGTGATTAGAAGATCCACCTGGAGAGAGAGAGAGGTCTGTTGCAACATCTCAGGCTTAATTCCACTAATGGATTTGCCAGGTCTTGTCTTAGCATGGGAGATAGGATCTGAATGGCAACCTGAAGTCAGTCAAATTACCTGTCTTTTGACATTGTATTTATCATCTTGCACAACATCCTGGAGCTGGAACTACAGAGGGCTCCCTCAGCCTTCATACCATGTTTTGGTAACAGAATAAACTCATAGTGATGGTGGTACTAACAGGCCAGTCAGAGGTTGTCTCCATTTGCCTCATGGTTCTGAATTTCCTTGGGAAGTGGTTTTAGTAGACACACAGCCCTGCTTAGATTTAACAAGGCTCAGACCTTTTATTTTTGAGGATCCTGGGGAAGAAATGCAAATGCTTCACTTTCTTTTGTGCCTGTCACTTCAGGTGATGCTGCCAGTGTGATCCAGTTTGGGAAGTCGGCCAAACGAACACCTGAGTCCACCCAGATTGGGCAATATGGGAATGGGTTAAAATCGTAAGTATACTAGAAGCCTGTTGTAGGACTCAATACAGAATCAAGCAGTACTCTCCTGCTGTTGTCCAATGAAAACTTTGTATTCCTTATCCTTCCATTAGTGTAACTCTGGAGCAGAAGAATTAAGTCAGAAAGAAGTAGTTTTAAGACTTAGCAACTGTCGTTCAGCCAAGTTTTCCTTACAGATTGAAAGAATGAACATCCTAAACATTTGGGGTGAGAGAAGCAAGCTGTAGGTTTCTCTTGGCAATGTGCTCTGGAACCGCATTTCTCCTCCTGATGAAAATTCTTATTTTTACCCTGTGGTTTGAGGATGCAAGTGGTTGTTTTGTGGGGTTAGGATGTATCTGAGATGCTAAAGGGGTTGCTTCATGGCACAGCAGTGTGCCTTGAGCACCTGCCACATGTCATGTTTTGAGCCAGGCACTGGGGATCCAGAGTGAGTAATAGAGATCTGAACCTTCCCTCTCAGAGGACATGGTCTCCACTTCTGTGTCCTGCTAGACCCTGTAGCAGGGACCTACCTAATGTCTTCAGATCCTTTGGGACTTCTTTCTCAGCCCTTGGTTCCCACTTGTTTGTTGTTTGGAATGTGTTGTTCTGATTTTGAGTGAAGCCCCAAGAGAAAGGTTTCTATTTCTGAAATGCTCACTTCCAGCTGTACATCCCCTTGGATGGAATAAGATATAGTGGAATTGGAGTTTGTACAAATGGAATTCTGAGTCACGTTTCTAGTCTTGCTGTGGAAAACATGTTGTTTTGTTAGAGGGTGTGTTTTGGTCAGTCAACAGTATCAGTTGTCCCTCACATGCAGCATGCTTTAGATGTGTGGCAGGGAAAGAGAGTGCTTCCAAAGACATCGGAGACATGGTATCTGGACTTTCTGATTTGTCTTTCAGGGGAGAAACCAAATGGTAATAACAAGTACTTACCATGTGCCAGGCACTGTGCTAAAAACTTTACTTGGATAATCTTATTTAATCCTCCTATTCTCATTTTTTTTTTTTTAAGATTTTATTTATTTATTTGACAGAGACAAAGCAAGAGAAGGAACACTAGCAGGGGGAGTGGGAGAGGGAGAAGCAGGCTCCCCGCTGAGCAGAGAGCCTGATGCGGAGCTGATCCCAAGACTCTGGGATCATGACCTGAGCCAAAGGCAGATGCTTAATGACTGAGCCACCCAGGCGCCCCTATTCTCGTTTTTTATTCTCATTTTCCAATGAAGAAATTGAGATTTATGGGGATGAAGTGATTTGCCCAGAGGTATACAAATATTTGCCTGAGTGTAGAGCTGAGATATGAACCAGGTCCTTTTGACTGCAAAGCTGGAGCTGTTATCCATCTCACTTCAGTCATGCAAATTAAAATTCAAATCTCACCTCAGCCACTTAATTATTTCTCTGAGCCTCAGTTTCCTCCTTTGTAAATTGGGATTATAATACGTGCCAAGTAAGTTAAGGATTAAATGCTGTCATTGCTTTGAGAGCCTTAGACTAGTTTCTGGATTCTTATTTTATTTCTCCTTTGTTCTTTCCATTAGCAGATTCCTTGTCTAGGGTAGGGTCTAGGAATCTATAGGTTAGGTTCCCCTGTTGCTGGTGCCCTAAATCCCAATAACTGAGGTCTCTTAGAGTCAGTGTGAAAGAAGTCCTGACTTCCCATCTGGATTGTAGGCCAGCCTCCTCCTAGCTGGTCTTAGCAGTTTTGTGGCCGCAGGCAAGCTGTTTCACGTCTCTGAATATCTGTTTTCTAATTTAGAAAATGGGGTTCTATTCTCTGACATTCTCCCTTACAGAGCAAGTTTGAGGAGCAAACTAAATATGACTCTGACAGTACTTAGAAGACCAGAAAGTTGAGAGTGTTGTCATTAGCATATTTTAGTAGCATGAGTTTTGTAAAGGATGCATTGAGTTGGAGCCATCTAGTGTTGAGAGTATATTTATTTTGAATCCAGAAGTTGAATAAGAGTTTCAAGCGGGAGTGATTTATGGTGAGAATAGGGCTGAGAAGCAAGGAAGCCAGCAGAGAGGTGGCATTTTGGGGGTTGTTGCTCTTTAGCCTCCAAGGTCAGGATCAAAGAGGGAAGAAGGAAGCACAAAGTGAGAGTTTTTGCCAAATTAGGGCAAGAGCAAGCTTTGACAGAAGGCAAGGTAATATGCCTCATTTTGCTATCCATAAGCTTCAGGGAAGAAGGAGGAGGGCTGTGAAATCTGTCAGAGGAAGCAGCATTGCCAGCATCTTGGGAACTGGAAGAGGAGAAAGAGAACTTGGCAGCCCCTGCTGCCAAGTGTCTCTGGATAGTGTCCTGGGCGTTTTCCTGAGCATTTGGGGAAATGGGACATGGCATTCATTTGTGTGTTTGGCATGCCAGCCTGGTTTGTATTTGTACATACAAGAGAGTAATGAGGCTTCCCACTGCCATCCCCTCCCTGGGGTATTATGAAGACTAATGAGATAATAGCCATAAAGCCCCAGAAGCTGCTCAGAAGAAAGGAGCTAATAAACAGCCCCATTGTTCACCGGGCAATGAACTGTTGGAACTTCTGCCCTGTTCCATGTTGCCCAGAAAGGCCTGTCCTTGCCTGTTTCTCAGATGATTTAATGTGGCCAAATAGGAAGGAAGCAGTTGATTCCATTCGGACTTTTGCGTTGTGGAACCCAGCCTCAAGGCACATTTCCCAGAAACCAGTTGCATCTAAAAGCAGGGACTGCCTCTGTCATAAGGAGCTTGAGGTGGCGAAACAATTTTGAGACAGAAGATGGTTGTAGTTACAGGACATGAGCCAATTATAGGCCTTCTTAAAAACTATGATTAAGAATTATGTTGTGTATGGTTAGCCCCTATATTTGGCTGAGCCTTGGGATCATACTGGGTTTTTTTTTTTTTTGAGGATTTATGAGTGTAGACTGTGGGCTGTGCCCTTGATGGTACTGCCATTTGATGAGTGAATGAGAATGGAGTTTGTGTCAACAAAGGAAGGATCAGATGGGAACTGGATGTGGTCAGCATGGACGATGATGTGTTGAAGGTATCGGTTCCTGGAGAGAAATCTGATAGTGGCACAAAGAGTACAGCAGTCCTTGTGTAGCTGAGATGAACCTGGTGCATGGGCAGCAGGGTTACTTACCATGTGCAGCAGGTCAGGAGTTAACTTGGGGCTGACGATCCGTGGTGAATGTGCCCTAGAAGGGTGGTGGGGAAGCCTTGTACGGTGGGTAAGTGTGGTCAGGCTGGTTGTGAGGAACAATGAAGGCTGATGGAAGAGCAGAGGGAATGAGGACTGTGGACCTCATCTCAGGGTCCTGCGAGGGAGGGAGGTCTTGAGGAGAGCCCTCTAAAGGCAGTTTCAGTCATGTCCAGAGGGTGAATTTGCTCCTTTTTCAGGTGAGTTTTTGAATCCCTGGGATTCAAAATCTCCCTGGGAGAATAACCCATTTCTGCTTTCCTTTCAGGGGCTCAATGCGCATTGGGAAGGATTTTATACTCTTCACCAAGAAGGAAGACACCATGACCTGCCTCTTTTTGTCTCGGACCTTTCATGAGGAGGAAGGCATTGATGAAGTAGGTCCTGTCCTCGTGGCCTAAGTCATTATTTCACATTTCCTGGGTCTGCTTAGGTTATTTGCGATGCTGGGCTCATTGGGGTTGCAGGATTGCGGCCATGCCTCCTTATGGGATTAGTTGGTTGGATGAACTGGTTGAGGGGTTAGGCAGACCTCTTAGTGTGAGAGGAAGTAAAAATCTCAAAGCTTTAGAGAACAGTTGTCCTGTTTCTGAGAATGAGGCCATCAAAATGGCAGGAACCAAGAGTTGGATTTGCAGCTTCTCTAGAGCTGCAGCCTAAATTTAGTTTGGTGGGTGGAGTGTTAGTATGAAGAGTTTTATCAAGGGGAGTGTTTTGGCTTCTTTACTGTGGGTGGAGATCACAACCTGCAGTAGTAATAGGAACTAATAATAGGAGCAGCACTGTCTTTCCCATATGATGGTGATTTTGTGGAATGTGCTATGAATGTATTTTCCTTTTGAAGGAAATATGTTGCTTTAATCGTTTATATCAGAAGGAACAAGTAAGATACTTGTGGGGCCTGGGCAGGTAGTGAAGCAGGTGAGTATATGGAAAACATCATTGTAAGTTCTTTGCTAAATGACAGATGACACTTAGCCCCAGCTCATCATTGCTATGCTGGAAAGAAGTCATAATGAATTTGGAATATTCTCATTTTAAAACATTTCAGTAATTAGATAACTATGTAAGCTAAACACATGCTCAGTTGATTCTCTTTGTGGCCTGGTGGCTCAGACATCTACGGAGTTGGTCTGGTGAGGTCTGTGCTTCCTCACCAGAGGGGGTATCAGAGACAGTTTTAGTTTGCCCAGCCTCAGACTGGACTCTTCCTCCTTTCATGTGTGGGAGGTGGTGGCCAGAGCTGTAGAGAGGGGGCTGAGAGGGTGTGCAGAGAGAAATCCCCAGATAGGTGAATTTAGTCAGGGTTTCAATCTGATTAATCTCTCTTGGTTAGCTGTGATTAGATTTGTGCTGGCCCTATTTAGATAATAAGCTTAAATCATAGCAAATTAGTTCATGGTGGGAATGAAAGGCGGTCTTTTTCCACCACCTTTACTTGGTAAGCCAGTGGATTTGTTTGCCTTTTTGGTGCACTGTGTCAATTCATCTATCATACATGCAGTGAGAGAAGTGCTACAGCTGGAAAGAACGCTCCTGGTAGAAGGTAGGGCAGGAGAACTTTTGCCCAGGCTGTGGTTTTCAGGAATGTTTCCTGATGGACTGTGGGTAGTGGGAGGAGGGTGGTCAAGTCCATGGAAATAGTCTGTTAAAGGCCCTGAGGGCTGGTGAGGGCTGTGGGAAGGGACTTGGCAGAGGGGCTACCTGAAGAAAGGTGGTGGCCTCTGGAGAGCAGGGAGGGCTAGGTCAGGCTTGACCTCAGGGCCTTGGTGAATATAGGACTTTACTAACACCAGCCTTCAAAGGGAACTTAAGCAAGGGTGTGGCAGTATCAGATTCCCTTTTAAGATGATCAGTTTGGTGGGGCCCCTGGGTGGCTCAGTCAGTTAAGGATCTGACTCTTGATTTCACCTCAGGTCGTGATCTCAGGGCGTGAGATGGAGCTCCGCATTGGGCTATGCCCAGTGCTGAGCCTGCTTTAGATTCTCTCTCTCCCTCTTTCCCCCTTCCTGCCTGCTCGCACTCTTTCTCTCTTTAAAAAAAAAAAAAAAATCATTTTGTTATTGTGTGGTGATTGGATTGAAAAGACAGGTGTTGGAGTAAACTAGCTGAAATTCCCTAGCTGTGTGTAGCCTGGTAGGACCACAGCAGGGAGGTCCTTTAACATGTGGGACCCACAAATCTGGTGTTTGATCAGTGGAGAGGGGAAAAGGGAGGAGGGTCATGAATGATGTAGGTTCTGGTGTGGTAGCTGGGGCATGATGTGGGCTGTTTGGAGCTGGTGAAGAATGAAAGAAAATAGCATCCTCCTCTTTGGTGAAGAGTAAGTTTTCCTGGACATGGAAAGTTAAGTTTGGGTCGTGAGCTTGAGGGGAGGCCTGGGCTCTGGGATCCTTGGTAGCAGATGAGCTCACCTAAAGGAGTGTTCAGAGTGAGAAGAGGACCTGGGATCTCAGGGATGCTCTCCTCCAGGGAGAGGAGAAGGTGGCAGAAAAGACAGGAGTGACCAGATGGGTAGGAGGAAAACCAGGAGTGTGGTGACATTGAAATTAAGGAAGTGTCCTGATGGCCGGGATGGGTGCCAGTGGAAGTGTATGCTGTTTAAAGCAATGCTGTTATCACCTGGGGCTGCTGTGAAGAATGGGGGTTGCAGAGTCAGGTATAGATTCACAGAACACAAATGGAATTCAGTTCCCCGGGTGAAAAAGCTAGGTTGAAATTTTTTCCTTACTTGGTGCTAGAAGGTCACTATTTTGGATTGTACTCCAGTGCAAACTCGGCCAAGATTTCAAAATAAGATCATTTTCTACTGGGTAGGAATGTGTCCAAACCAGCTCTAGGGATGAATACCATTAGGCATAAAGCTTCTTAGAAACCAGTAAAATGTCTCAGAACCCTTAACAGTTTATCACCCCGGCACTTTTTAAAATACAGAATCCCTTTATTCTTAGGGTGGGCCATTTGATTTGAGCTTTTAGGTGCCTGGACTGCTTCGCTTTACAGAGGGAATGAAGCAGTCCTCTATCCACAGGGCTCCTGGGCAGCTGGCTGGGAGAGAAGCACATCTAAGCCTCTGGGTGCGGCACTTAAGGGTAGGATTTTAGAAGAAAGAGTAGGATTTTTTTTCCCCCCCGTTTTATTGAGGTACAATTGAGAAAGGTAGGACTTTTAAAAACATAAGATTAAATTCCATAATATGGAATTGTGTATTAAAATACAGGTACAGTTGAGAGAATAATTATAAAGTGAACACCTAGGTAGTTGCCATAATAGACTGATACCAGAAGCCCCCAGTGTGTCCCCTCACTAATTGTATTCCTTATTGTACCTCTGAAGGAACCGCCTTCAGGTAACTTTTGTAATGATTATTTTCTTGTTTCTCTTTATAGTTTTGGCACCTGTGTTGTGTATGCATTCTTGAATAATAGTTTACTTTGTCTATTTTATGACGTTTATTTAAGTGGGCTCATACCATAGATTTTTTTTTTCTATTTTGTCTTTTTCACATAACGTTTTTTGGTTGTTTTTGTTTTAGTTAGGGGGAGGGGCAGAGGGAGAGAAAGAATCTCAAGCAGGCTCCATGCCTAGCACAGAGCCCAACATTGGGGCTTGATCTCATGACCCTGAGATCATGACCTGAGCCAAAACCAAGAGTCGGACCCTTAACCGACTGAGCCACCCAGGTGCCCCTCACATAACGTTGTTTTTGAGATCCATGCATGTTGATGCTGATAGCTGTTAGTTTGTTCATCGTCATTACTATACACTATTCCATTGTATAAATATATGATAGTGTAATTTATCCATTCTGTTTTGGATATTTACATTACTCTTACATGTTTGCTGGTACATATGTGCAGAAGACACTCCCAGAACCTGGGAGTGGAATTGCTGAGTTGTATGTTTATATGTATCTTCACATTCACTAGATAAGTACAAATATCTTTTCAGTAGTAGAGAGAGAAGAATTGATATCAAATTGGGAGAATGGCCAGGGCCATCCCAAGCAGGGAACTGCTCATGCAAAGACCCCCAGGGCATAAATCAGCATATCCCAGAGGACCTTCTGCTGTGAGACTGAGGCTTGGGAAGGGCAGAAGCCACAGAGCCTCTGGTGTCAGGCTGCAAAGCTTGGACCTCACCTCTGGGGCAATGTGGAGCCACTGTGGAGAGGGACAAGATGGATGCACATTTTGGGGGAAGGCTATTCTGGGTCTTCCCTCAAAGTGTCTGTCCGTGCTTTCTCCAAAGGTGATAGTCCCATTGCCCACCTGGAATGCTCGGACCCGGGAACCTGTCACAGACAACGTGGAGAAGTTTGCCATCGAGACAGAACTCATCTACAAGTATTCTCCCTTCCACAATGAAGAGGAAGTTATGACTCAGTTCATGAAGATTCCTGGAGACAGTGGTAAGTAGACTTGAGCTTTACAGGCCCTAGAATCCAGGAGCCATGAGTGGTGTGGGGATGATCAGGTGGTGCCTGGCAGGACAAAAGGAGGATTTGTTTCCCAGGAACACTGGTGATCATCTTCAATCTCAAACTCATGGATAATGGAGAGCCAGAGCTAGACATAATCTCAAATCCAAGAGATATCCAGATGGCAGAGACTTCCCCAGAGGGCACGTGAGTATGGCTGGGAAGGGAGGGAAGGCTTGGAACTGGTGGTCCATTTTCTCAGGGAGAGAAAGCTCAGGAGGTGACTTTAATAGCGAAGGGGGGGTGGGGCTCATTCCCTGAATTTCCCAGTATTGGAGTTGAAGCTGAGCACTCCACGTTTTCTTACCACAAACAGAAGGATGAATAGGACAGCAGCTCCTCAGCTAAGCCAAAAGAAAAGATTGCCCCGACTCCTTGATTCCTTGCCCCGACTCCTTGATTCCTTGCCCCAACTCCTTGATTTGGAAGCCGAGCCTAGAGACAGGATGGGTTTTGCTGGGTCTGTGGTGGGGCCAGTGGTAAGGTGGGGTCCGATGTCTGTGGAGTGCCTGTGCTGGGGATGTGAAGGGTGTGCTCCCCACACTGAGGGAGCAGCCCTTCAGGGTGGTGAGAAAAGCCAACATGTGAGGTGGAGGGTCTGCAGAAAGGCTGTCCTTTCATATCTTTGGTCAAGCTGGTTGTGGGGTGGGTGATAGCGCTCCTCTATTCCTGCCACCTCTAGGAAGCCAGAGCGGCGCTCCTTCCGTGCCTATGCTGCCGTGCTTTATATTGATCCCCGGATGCGGATCTTCATCCATGGGCACAAGGTGCAGACCAAGAGGCTTTCCTGCTGCCTATATAAGCCCAGGTAGGGGTCTGCCCACCCTGGTCTGCTGTTCCCTTGAGCTGAGGATGGGGCCGTGGCTGTATTTCTCGGGGGCATTGTTTGAGTGATGCTAGGAGTGATGATAAGAGGCTCTGACAGTGTTGACTGCATTTGGGCCTTTAAGCTACTTGTGATTTACTGCATAGAAACTTCTAAGTCCTGAGGGAGGGACACAGATGGCTGATGAGCTGTGGAGGTTGGCTGGTGAAGCTTGTTGAGTGTGAGTGCCTTCTGTGACATGGAGGGTACCCTGCCTGGCACAATGAACGGTCTGAGCCTCTCAGCTTCAGGGCCAAGGGGCCTTTAGACACTACACAGGAGAGAGCAAAGGCCCTGGCTGATTGCTGAGATTTGTTTCTGCTGTGGGATTATTGATACACCTGGTGAGTAGTGGGGTTGCTTATCAAAGATGGAGCAAGGGGCAAGTGGAGTAAGGAATTGGGTATTTTGCTACAATAAGTTTGTTTTGGGGGCGGCTGGGTGGCTCAGTCCATTAAGCATCTGCCTTTGGCTCAGGTCATGATCCCGGGGTCTTGGGATCGAGTCTTGCATCGGGCTCCCTGCTCAGTGGGGAGTCTGCTTCTCCCTCTGCCTGCTGCTCCCCCTGCTTGTGCTCTCTCTCTCTAATAAATAAATAAAATCTTAAAAAAAAAAAAAAAAAAGTTTGTTTTTGACTCATCATGAGTACAGTGCAGCTTGGAAGGGAGCAGGAAGGCAGGGTATTCCTGAGTTGCTCAGGTTGCTGCCTGACCCTGCTGCTGCTTGGGTCTTCAGGTTGCTTTTTCCCCCTGTTCAGGATGTACAAGTACACATCAAGCCGTTTCAAGACTCGTGCAGAGCAGGAGGTGAAGAAAGCTGAGCATGTAGCACGGATTGGTAATGTGCACCCCCCACCCCCACCCCCAGGCAGGAGGGGGGATCAGGTTGGGATTGTCTGGGGGATACTTGTCGTGGCCAAAGCAGGATCCAAAAAAAGCTCTGTCTAGCACCCAGGGGCAGGCTGTTCTCCTGAACCACGGGTCTAGTTCCTTTTGCATACCTGCATGCCAATCCTCTCAGCAGTTTTTCTTCCCAGACTAGTTTCTCTTCATCAGCCATTTATAGGGACTTACCTAAAACAGTGTCAACTCCTTGGCTTGCTCAGAGTGAAGAATCTCACACTTTTCTTTGGCCCAAATACTTGTGAAATTGGTTTTCCTGACTCCAGGGCAAACATCTCAAGGTCTCTCATGCTGACAGGGCTTCTTGGCTGCTTGATGGAGAGTGATTGGCTGAGGACTTGGATAACTTCCAGCTCCTGCTGAGGATGTAACTCTGGTTACCTTGGGCAGTTTTTGACCTGTTCTGGTTCATTTATAAAGTTTAAAAAACATGTCTCAAGTATAAATAGTGCCTGTTTTGTTTGGGACCTCCAAACAAAAGGATTTTCCTTTTTGTACTGACTGCATTCCAGGCAGGGAGGTTGGAGGTTGCTCTCCCAGCTCTCCTGTTCCTTGACAGTGTATACACATCTTGCCCAGCGGGTACTACACTGGGATTCAAGAGGGATGATTAAGAGTTTTTGAACCTTTGTATTTCTTATTCATGGTTTCTTCTGGATTTCAGCTGAGGAGAAGGCACGGGAGGCAGAGAGCAAAGCTCGGACCTTAGAAGTTCGCCTAGGTGGAGACCTCACGCGGGACTCCAGGGTAAGGCCCCAGATCTGAGCAGCTATTGTCTAGCATTTCTGGCATTAGGATCCCAGAGCTGGCCTGGCTTAGCCCCAGGCTAGTCATGAACTCCTTACCCTAAAGCTGCAAAATGGATATTAAGGTGTTTCCATAATCATTATTGAACACACTGTATGGTAGAATCTTAGCTAATCATTTCAACATCCTAACAACCATATGGAGTGGCCACTGTTAGTATTCTCAGTTTATAGAAAGGGAGATTGAAGTGAAGATGGTCACTTGCCCCAGGTCACACACAGTAGTGAAGGAGTCTGAGCAGTTCTCTACCCCTCTGTCTGACACTATTATTTCATTTGGGGGTGTTTCCTCCTTCCATTTCAGCCTGGTCAGGTAAAGCATAGCTTTTGAGTTTGTCCCCATCAAGGCCATTTTCTGTAGAAAAGAAGTAAATCTCAGAGTGTGTTTTTGATTCCATGTGATTTAAAGTGAGAAGTTTCAGATGTTTGTTATAATATTGCCTGCTGTGGTCCAGAGCGCCTCCTCCCCTCACTTGGTGCCAATGTACATTTCCAGGTGATGTTGCGGCAGGTCCAGAATACAGCCATTACCCTGCGCAGAGAAGCTGATGTCAAGAAGCGGATCAAGGAGGCCAAGCAGCGGTGAGTGCCAGGGCTGGGTTTTTTGTTTTTGTTTTTTTTTTAAGATTTATTTGTCAGAGAGAGTGTGAGTGCACAGAAGCAGGGGGAGCGGTAGGCAGGGGGAGAAGCAGGCTCCCCGCTGAGCGAGGAGCCCAATGCAGGACTCGGTCCCAGGACCCTTAACCAACTGAGCCACCCAGACGTCCCTGGCTTTTGGTTTTTTAAAATTATGTAGCTTTTATAGTCAAAATTAAAGAGCTTAAGGAATCCCTCCCCACCCTGTGAGGTCGCTATTCTGTCACAAAGATTGCTTTGAGAGCCATTGATGTGACCCCAAATGCTTGTCAAATGCCCACTGCAGATTTTTTCCTGAGCTAGGAAAAGGCAGGGTGGGCCCACTCCCTGGTAGACCTCCCTTCCTGGCAACTCCCATTCTTTCTTCCTTCCCTCTCTCCCTTTCTTCTTTTTTTTTTTTTTCTCTCTCTCTCCCTCTCTTCTCTCCCTTCTCTCTCTTTCCTTCTTTTTTCTCTTTTTTCTTTTTTCTCCTTTTCATTTAAAGGATATATAAAATGCTTATTATATAAAACTAGTAAAACAGATCATTTTTAGAAATAACCATTTTAAAACTCCCTTACATTTGTACCATTTAAATCACATCTGGTAATATCTACTCTTAATATTTTATCCCTGGTTACAAATGTGGAGTAATGCTGTAGATTGAGTTTTGGACCTTTTTCATCGAGAGTGGGCACTTGTCCTGACTGATTAGATTATCTCCGTGTCCCACCTTATGTCTGGAGCTTCTTGGGGCTCTGGACATTGAATTCCTGGGTTGCTGCTTCTTGGCCTTCCTGCCACAGGCATACATTTTTGGATTCTTCTGAGTGAGTGTGCTGCTCATCCATCTGCTTTTCAGTTCCATGATTTTGTTACTTATCACATGAGGGTCTCTTCCCTCACATACGTGTTCATTGCTCTAGTGAATTTTTACCTTTTTAAAATTTATTACTGTCACATTAGTGGAGTAGGTATGATCTTGTGTTTAGTCCACCATGTAACTATCTTCACAGAGATTTGCAACAGCTTCACAGTATTCCATTCATACTTAAATCTTAACGTCCCTGTTTTGTTACCAGAAGCTAGCCAAAGTCACATGCTTTTAATTAGGGATGCTTAGAGTCACTGCACAGTACCATCTCCCTACCAAGTCTGATGGGTTACATGTTGACTGGAAATGCAAAACTTACTCCTTAACATGTCTCAAGTTTAAGCTTAAGCTAACATATCTTCAAGAACATGGTGTTTGTGTATTCATGGGTTGATCTGCTTAAATTTATATTGTGTCTTCTCAGAGCACTTAAAGAACCTAAAGAACTGAATTTTGTTTTTGGGGTCAACATTGAGCACCGGGACCTGGATGGCATGTTCATCTATAACTGTAGCCGCCTGATCAAGATGTATGAAAAAGTGGGCCCACAGCTGGAAGGGGGCATGTGAGTATTGCCCAAGGAGAGTTTTTCAGCCCGAGGCAGTGGGCCAGTGGGGTGACAGAGTTGTGTCTTTTTTCTCCCTGCAGGGCATGCGGTGGGGTTGTTGGGGTTGTTGATGTGCCTTACCTGGTCCTGGAACCTACACACAACAAGCAGGACTTTGCTGATGCTAAGGAGTACCGGCACCTGCTGCGGGCGATGGGGGAGCACCTGGCACAGTATTGGAAGGACATTGCCATTGGTAATTCCCTTTCTGTTCACTTCCAACCTTAGAATACCCTTAGTGCCCAAGGATGTAAATTTAGGAAGAGCGAAAGGCTGGCTCCTAATATGTGTGGGTTTCCTTTCCAGCCCAGAGGGGAATCATCAAGTTCTGGGATGAGTTTGGCTACCTCTCTGCCAACTGGAACCAGCCCCCATCCAGCGATCTACGTTACAAGCGCCGGAGAGCTATGGAAATCCCAACCACCATCCAGTGTGGTGAGCTGGTGGTCGGAACCTCCTCCTGACTCTCCACCATAATCCATGACCCTCTTCTTTCTGACCCCTTGCTGGCCTCCTGACTTGACTGACATTCATGGACTTTGGGTCCCACTGGGGATGAGTCTGTTTGATGATGGGCCTGGGAGCTCAGCCTTGGGGCTGTGTCAAGTCCCACCTGTCCCTCCTGAATGAGGCAGGTGTCTAACCTGCCTCACTTGGTTTGGTACCCCATTGTTAATGGTGTGATTGATGATTGAGCCAGGATCCTGGTGGAGGAGGGAGAGAGGCTGGGAACATTGAAAGTCCATGATATAAAGTGTCTATTCTTGCTGGAATCACTGTCCCTGAGAAGAATTACCATTGTGTAAGGAAGGCAGAGTTGTAGCCATGGAAAGTCGGGGGTATCTTTGCCTTGGGCCTGGTTGAGAGGAACCTGTTTACTAAAGATATTATGGGACATGGCTGATGTTTATGGGGGTGTTTTCTGTGTCATAGATTTGTGTCTGAAGTGGCGAACCCTCCCCTTCCAGCTGAGTTCTGTGGAAAAAGATTACCCTGACACCTGGGTTTGCTCCATGAACCCTGATCCTGAGCAGGACCGGTGAGCACTTGCTCTAACAAGGAGATTGTGGGTATCTCCTCTCTCCTCACTGTATTCTCCCTACCCTTTGGGTAAATAACTTGCTGTGCATCTTGAGGTCAGTGCTGATATTCTCACATCTCTGTCTTGCTGCAAATAGTAAGTGCCCTGGAAATAAGAATAGATGTCTGTCCTGCAGTGAGTATTAATTCTGTACATTTGGGAACCCTGAGGTTGTTGCTGTGGTGAGAGACAGCATGGGTTGGCTGAAGAGGAAGGACTGTGTCCTACTTAGGGCCCTGTTTTGCCACAACCTCCCTAACACCCTCTTTTCTACAGATGTGAGGCTTCTGAACAGAAGCAGAAGGTTCCCCTGGGGACATTCAGAAAGGACCTGAAGACACAAGAAGAGAAGCAGAAGCAGCTGACAGAGAAAATTCGCCAGCAGCAGGAAAAGCTAGAAGCCCTGCAGGTGCGTGGGTCATGGGCAGTGGACAGAGCTAGCCTGTGTCAGGTCTGTCTGGGATGGGAACAGGAACCGTCAGTGGCTCCCTGGTTCTTGAGTACATTAATGATGATCATTTTAAAAAATCAAACTATTTTGTTTATGTGTTCCAATGTGGGCAGAAAATAAGTATTCTACCAGAGAGGTAACCACCATTAACTAACATTTCTAATTTTTTATGGCTGCCTATGTACACATATATTTTATAATAAAAATATGGAAATCGTGTTATGACACACACTCTTTTTAGTGCATACTTCTCTTGGGATAATTTTCCAGAAGTGAATTTGAAAGAGTAAAAGCATTTGTAAAATTTTATGGCTTTTTATAACTACTTCCAAGTTATTCTCCAGAAGATATATTGATTTCTGTTTCTTTACAAGCAGTACATTTATTTTAAAGTTTTTTTGCAAATTCGACAGGCAGAGGTACACATCTTATAATTTGAATTTCTTTCATATTTTTGAGTTGGACAATTTTTTTGTCTATTTGTTTCTTTTAGGATAGCTTCTTCTCATGTATTTTTTTCATAATTGATTTGTCAGGTTTTTGAGATGTATTTATGGTACATTTATCATTTTTATTGTAAAAAGCTTTTTCTTTTCTGGCTTCTGTGTCTGTGCAGATGTTCACACTACCCTGGATGTCTTAGGCCTGCCTCCCTGTCTACTGAATCCCACTTGTCCTTTCTGACCTTTTCCATCAGGCTTTTCTTACCTTTTCTGGCTTCTTTTATAGGAATTTAGTCCATTGACACTTTTTCCTGGTCTCTCAATTGCTAGATGAATCACATAGAATCCTGTAGTTTGCTGATGATATAGTGTCTTGTATTTTTTGTCTCCTAGTGAGAATGGGAGTCTTAAAATAGTAGGACTGTGCCTAGGTTTTCTTTTTTATGTGCCTATTGTCCCAGACACATAGTAGGGATCCAGAGAGTTTGCTTGAATGTACCAACATATGCAAACAACCTCATCATCATGTTTGCTGTGCAGAAAACTACACCTATCCGGTCCCAAGCTGACCTGAAGAAATTGCCTTTGGAAGTGACCACCAGACCTTCCACTGAGGTAAAGCCCAGGACGGGGGGAAGGGCTTTTCCTTAGGTGTCTTGTGCTAGGATCAGTGTTCTCATTCTCTCCGGTTCTCTTTTAGGAACCTGCACGTAGACCTCAGCGACCTCGGTCACCTCCTTTACCTGCTGTGATCAAGAATGCCCCCAGCAGACCCCCTTCCCTACAAGCTCCCAGGCCAGCCAGCCAGCCCCGAAAGGCTCCTGTCATCAGCAGTACCCCAAAGCCTCCTTCCCTGGCAGCTCGGGAGGAGGCCAGTACATCCAGGCTGCTGCAACCACCCGAGGCACCCCGAAAGCCTGCTAGCACACTGGTTAAGACCGCGCCCCGGCCCACCCCTGTGGTGCAGCCACTGTCACCATCTCTGCTACCCAACTCCAAGAGCCCTCGGGAGGTCCCAGCTCCCAAAGCCATCAAGACTCCAGTGGTCAAGAAGCCAGAGCCACCCAGTAAACTCTCCCCAGTGAGATGCTTTTTCTCTTCCAGCCCCGAGTCTACCCTCAGTGGTGTAGGAATGGAATCAGGCTGTGTCAAAGCTGTTTTGGGGGAGCCTCACTGGAGATCATCAAATCTAAAGCTTCCTGTTGCCCCTGAGGAGGAGTCTCAATAGCTGAAGGGACTTGATCTGGTCAGGGCACAGAGCAAGTTGGTTTGCTGTCCAGGGAGCTCTTCACTGCTCCCTTCAAGTTTTGGTCTGCCATATACTTGAGTCCTCTCCACCAGCTTCTGTGGTGTAGGTGTAGGTTGGCAGCCTGGTGACCGCCTTGCTGGGCTGCAACAGTGGTTAGCATGTCTCAGGGAGGTCACAGCTGGCTGGCCAGGCAGGCTAAGGGAGAAGTAAACTGAGAGGCTCCCCCTACGACAGCTTTGAGCAAAGGTCCTTGTGGGCACAGGGATCAGGAGGTTGCTGTATACGGAGTAATGTCGGGAGGCTCAGCCCTGGGGGACCGGAGAAGCACACAAGTGGAACAGCTCCTTTAGGCCAGATGGAACCTTCCTGTACTTCAAGGGCTGACACGGCCCCTCCTCACATTCCCTCTCCTCTTGCTGTAGACCACTCCTGGTCGGAAGCGGACTCTTGGGGTCTCTGACGAAGAAGAAGCTGAGGAGGAGGCTGAGAGGAGGAAGGAGAGGTCTAAGCGGGGCAAGTTTGCTGTGAAGGAGGAAAAGAAGGACTTGAATGAGGTAGGTGGTACCAGGTGAGGTTAGAACCTCCTTCCCCAGGGTTGCAGTCTGCACCAGCTCTGTTTATCTTTTGTGATTTGAGCCTTCCAGAAGCCCAGTTCATCTCTATAGGACTCTTAGTCACACAGATGACTTAGAAACATGGCGCCAGGTAGGCTTCTGAGTGAGACTGGCTTCTGGCTCTCATCACAGGATGGAGGTCACACACATATCAGGGAGGCTCGAAACCCTTTGCTTCCCTGTGTTTGTGACACTCCTTTGCATACTGTCTTGTTTATAAAGGTGGCAGAAGGGTAGATACTCAAGGTAGTGCTTTGGAGAGCAGCTCTTGGTGAGACACGGAGATGTAAATGGTCACATAAGATAACATGAGGTGACAGCTAATGACCCTGGGTTGCCAGTCATGTAAAAATCTGCTTTTCGGGGGCACTGGGGATGGTTCTAACAGACTCTGTTCTCCTTACAGCTCTCGGACAGTGCTGGGGAAGAGGACCCAGCTGATCTTAAGAGGGCTCAGAAAGGTGAGTTTGGGGAGGTACCTGGCAGCCTGTGGGGGAAAGGGTAGTGGGGCCCCTTAGCCAGCAACTGTTTATCCTGAAGGCTCTTGAAGGCTTTCCTGGCTCTGGGCTCTTGTGCAGCAATGGTTCCAAGTCTGATCCCGAGAAGAATTCTGAAGATAGCACACCCTTACGTGTATTTTTAGCACAAATTTCTTGGCTTGCACCTCTGGCAGTCACTCATCCTGCTGCTCTTTGGCACCCTCACAACAGATGGGGAAAGGAGATCAGGGTGGCTGGGCTTCATGTTCCTGGCAAAGTACAGGCAAGCATCTAGGGGTTCTTGTCTCTGCAGATCCTGGGACCGCCTCTCTCAAGGTGGCCCTGGCTGAGTGGGGAACTTTGTTAGTGTTCTGACTCCCGTTCCATCCTCATTCTTTCAGATAAAGGGTTGCATGTGGAGGTGCGTGTGAACAGGGAGTGGTACACAGGCCGCGTCACAGCTGTGGAGGTGGGCAAACATGTGGTGCGGTGGAAGGTGAAGTTTGACTACGTGCCCACAGACACAACTCCGAGAGACCGCTGGTAATGCCCCTTTCCAGAAGCTGACAGAGTTGGCCAGGCCAGGGGGAGGTCTATCCCTGGCCACCCAGACCTGGGGCACACATGAAACAAGTGCTTGTGTGCCTCCTAGGGTGGAGAAAGGCAGTGAGGATGTGCGGCTGATGAAGCCCCCTTCTCCGGAGTATCAGAGCCCCGACACGCAGCAGGAGGGCGGGGAGGAGGAGGAGGAGGAGGAGGAGGAGGAGGAGGAGGTGGTGGTGGCCGAGCAGGCTGTAGCCACGGCAGAGCCCTCTACTTCTGACTGCATCCGCATAGAGCCTGACACCACTGCCCCGAGCACCAACCACGAGACCATTGACCTGCTTGTCCAGATCCTACGGTAATGTGTCTTCCCACTCTGGGGCTAGCTGTGGCTCTCCACACTTGTTCTTGCTATTCTGAATTTCCGCTCCCACCTTCTTCTTTCTTTAGGAATTGTTTACGGTACTTTCTGCCTCCAAGTTTCCCCATCTCCAAGAAGGAACTTAGTGCTATGAATTCAGATGAGCTAATATCATTTCCTCTGGTGAGTTTGGCCTAACCTTTATTTTTATTCTGCATGACCCGTCAGCTTCATGCTTTTTGTGATTGCCAGCCCTTGTTGTGTCCCCCCCCCCCCCCCCCCCCCCCCCCCCCCTAGCTGGATATGACTGTGATGTGCAGAAGCCAACCACAACCATAAGATGCTGGGGCTGAGTCCTCACTTCAGGACAGCAGGCCTGGTTTGACATTTTAGAATGAGTATATCCTTTTTCCTCTACCCCAGCAGAGGGACTAAACTTGTCCCAGGCAACAGTGAAGAACTTAGGCTCAAAGTACCTAAAACTTGACTCTTAGAGCGAGGTGGAGATGTCTTGAAAGTAAGCACTGGGTGTTAATTATGCTGATGTGGCACAGGCCCTGTGCTGGACCTCTTAACGAGCAGCAGAAGAGAGTCCTGCCTCCAAGTGGCGTAGGATTCAATAGAGACTGAATTTTTACCAGTAGTTGGACATGAGACTGAGAGCAGTAAGTGCTGTGGAAGCAGGTGGTTGGGCTGTGGCAGCCTTGGGAGGGGAGAGAGCAGCAGTCTGAAGTGTCTGTATAAGTGACAGGGAAGCTTTGAGGTAGGGGGACTTCGTGAGCAAGGGGTCAGAGGGATGAAAGTTCCCAAGTCAAGGCAGCAGGCTGTGTGGTGAGCATTGAGGGAAGAAGAGGGCCTGAGAGCCAGGATATGGTGCGTCTTGAATGTCTGGTCTTAGGCATAGTGGTTTAAACCTTGAATAAAATGAAGGGCCAGCAAAAGTTTTGAGCTCGGGGAACTGTCAGTTTGAACCTGGTCTACAAACTTTCTGTAGAGGGCCAGTTAGCAAATATTTTCAGCTTTGTGGGTTATACAGTCTCTGTGGTAACTACTGAACTCCACTATTACAGCGTGAAAGCTGCCGTAGACAGTTTGTAAAGGAATGGATATGGCTGTGCTCCAATAAAGCTCTATTTACAAAAACAGGTGGCAGGCTGATTTGGCCTGGGGCTCTAGTGTGCTGACCCCGCCCTAAGAGGATACCTCTTGTGGCAGTATGTTTGGGTGGGATGCGTGGATGCGAGATGCAGGGGCAAGGGGGCAGGTCCAGTTGTGACAGCTCAGAGGTGAGGGAACAGGAACTTGAGCCAGAGTGGAGGGGGTGGACTGGTGGGTGAAAAGGCCATGTCAGAGGTTGTTGACTGGAGGCAAGTGATGGGGGAGGAGGCAGAGGCCACGTGCTTCTCTATGTCTCAGGCCTTTGGGAAGTGATGACAAAGCTGTTAACTGGAAGAGAAAACAAGGTGAGGGTAAGAGAGGTGATGAATTGTGATATGTGTTGGGCTGGAAGCACCAGCACCTACATTTCTGGTGATGTCCAGTGGGCAGGTGGAGATTGGGGACTGGGCACTTGGGAGGGGTAGGAAGGCCGGGGCTGCATATGGGATCTGGGAGTTGTCTTTCATTGAGTGGGATAGATAGTTTTATGGTTGGAATAGCTTAAGTTTTCTAGGGAGGAGTTTCTAGAGAACAGAACTAGAAATCGAAATTGCAGGGCTAGTATGTTCAAGACGTTGGGCCCTCGTATGGCAGCTGTGTGCTTGATGGTTTGCCAAAGAGGAAAAGATGGGGTTTTAAGTCTCCATTCTACTTAAAAAAAAAAAAGGTTAGGAGTTGAAGAAACCGAGGCTCAGAGAGATGAAGAGTCTTGTGATAGAACCCAGATTTGAACCCAGGTACTTCTTCTTTAGGACAAGGGTCTTGCCCTTCTTCTAGTACTGCCTTGCTTCCCCATGAGATGAGAGGGTAGGTGTTGGCAAAGGAAGCTAGGGGATGGCAGAGCTCGTGGTAGTGTCCCCAGAAAGCTCCATGCCTCAACTATTGCGCTTGTTGAGGTTGCAGGTGCTCTCTGCAGATCCCAGGAACAAACCACTGATAGGATGGCTAGGGTGGCCTGGCATCCTCTTGTCAGTCAGATTTGTTGATTTTGGCTTAAAGTTGTCAGACTCAGAGTGAAGCCTGAGTGGGATCTTTGCTGCTCAGACCAGAAACACAGCCAGGATCATCTGAGCCTAAAAGTCTGTTAGCTTATGCTTATAAAAGGTATATCACCAATGCACCAACTTTTAATTTTTATTTATTTATTTTTAGTGTTCCATGATTCATTGTTTGTGTATAACACCCAGGGCTCCATGTAGAACGTGCCCTCTTTAATACCCATCGCCAGGCTAACCCATCCTCCCACTCCCCTCCCCGCTAGAACCCTCAGTTTGTTTTTCAGAGTCCATCATCTCAATGCATCAACTTTATAGTCTGCTGACTGTAATGTCTAAAATAACTTAAACTAATTTTTTTAATGTCAGGGACACAGCAGAGTCTAATGTTCATTATGCTCTTGTCAGTCTGTAAAAGATCATCCTTTTTGCCACCATACTGGACTAGGAGTTCCATAAAGTTCTCAGGAGTCCTGCAAATACTAGATTTAAATATATATTTTTAAAAAGTAATATAACCATGTAAATCTATAATAAAAGAGTTAAAAAACTAACATGATAGGCTCAAGACATCATATACTGAGTTTTAATATTTTGGAGTCTGCTCACTTATTTTGTGCTGCCAACATAATTTTTTACATAAAACTTCAAATTTCTTTTGCCATCTTGGTTTAATAGGATACTCTACATTGTAAGGTAAATGACACAGTTAAGTACTTTCCAGTCACACTTTTTAAAAACAGCAGTCAGGAGCCAGTAACGCTTTTTAAAATCATTCAGGAGCGGGCGCCTGGGTGGCTCAGTTGGTTAAGCGACTGCCTTCGGCTCAGGTCATGATCCTGGAGTCCCTGGATCGAGTCCCGCATCGGGCTCCCTGCTTGGCAGGGAGTCTGCTTCTCCCTCTGACCCTCCTCCCTCTCATGCTCTCTGTCTCTCATTCTCTCTATCTCAAATAAATAAATAAAATCTTTAAAAATAAATAAATAAATAAATAAAATAAAATAAAATAAAATCATTCAGGAGCCCCTCAATGCCAGTAGCTCATACATCTTTATAGAAGCATATAAACACATGAGTTGATAAGACTACAGTGGTCAGCCAGAACCACTCATTTTCATCAAAATGGCCTTATTCTCATTGGTGACTTAAGAGTAAATGATGTTATAAATTTGAGCTTTGAAAATAGATACTGCTCAAATTTTTTTACAATTAGATTCCATGTAACATTTCTTTTGAAGCAAGTGTTCCTGCTACCTTTTAAAAGTTTGAAAAGCCTCATGTCTAGAGAAACTGATAGTTTACCATCACTATACCCCACATTTTGGAAGTTTCAGGTACTCAGGAAAGATAGTAAAAGCTCTAATGTTGCTTATAGAAGTATACTACACAAATCTGAAGGTATTTGCTGCTGGTGGGTGCTTGATAAATATTTCTGGAAGAGAACTTTTGGTTCTTACACTGTGGGGCGTGACTTGGAATGGGCTGCCGAGAGGACTGTGGTGAAGTTAGAAAGGTGTGATTGAGCTGGGAGAGGGACTCGTCCTTTTTGTGCCAACTGGAATGGCATCCCTCACTAATAGCTTGCTGTCTGCCAAGGGCTGAGGGCTTCACATTGGGTGATCCTATCTCCCTCTCATGGCAGCCCCATGAGATGGGCATCAGGTTTTTCCACTGTGGAGCTAGAGAGCCCGCTTGTCCCTTGTGTGTGACATCCCTTCACACTGAGCATCCTTGTGCTGAGCCAGGGTGGGGATACTAGTGCTAATCTAGAGGGACCCTTGGGGCCCCTGTAAGTTCATGCAATGATCCTGTGGGTTCCCTCCCTACAGAAAGAGTACTTCAAACAGTATGAAGTGGGACTCCAGAATCTGTGCCATTCCTACCAGAGCCGTGCCGACTCACGGGCCAAGGCCTCCGAGGAGAGCCTGCGCACTTCTGAGAGAAAGCTCCGAGAGACAGAGGAGAAGCTGCAGAAGCTGAGGACCAACATCGTGGCGCTCCTGCAAAAGGTGCAGGAGGTGAGCCAGGCAGCCCTCTCATTGCAGCTGGACCACCTGGTGTCTCAGGGAGGGGGGCCTGGGCACCTCCTGCTCCCTTCTCCCCACTCACAGGAATCTGTGGTTCCAACCCTGGCTGCACAGCATCCTGACCAGGAGGGCTGGAGGTGGTGCGGCTGCCTGGGCCTCATCCCAGCCAGACCCACGGTATCAGATTTTTGCCCTTGTTTAGATCTTATTTACAACCTAGTTTGAGAATCCTCCAAGCCATAAAACAGAAAGAAGTTCTTGCTTTTCCAGATGACGCCCAGATTGGGATTGGGTTGCCCAAAAGTGGGGAGTGCCTCTGTAGGGTCTTAGTCCTTCACCCAGGCAGTGAAAACTGTGGACTTGCTCTGTGTCTGTCCTGTGGATACCGGGTGAACCAGATAGGCAAGCTAAGATCCCTACCCTCATGGCCCAACAGTCTGGTGCACAGAATTACTGATGGGGGGAAGTGCTATGAAGTAAATACAAGAGAAGGAAACATGGAGGCCACTTTACTAGGATGTTCTAAGAAGGGGGTATTTGAGCTGAGAGTAGAATCAGTCCTACAAGATTGGATGTGAGTGCTTTGGGCAGAGAGAAGAGTAGGACCTGAGGTCAAAGGCAGGGACTTGTGGGTGATAGAAGAGGCAGGCCTATGTGAGGTGGGCCGTCCCTGGAGGCGTTTGGCACAGTCCTTTTTGCAACCTAAGATACTTACGTGGTTGGTTGTAGGAAGTCCTGGAGTTGGGTGGAAGTTAGAAGCTAGGGCTTGGGTGAGGAGGTTCCCACACTTATCTGGGTGAGAGATTTGGTGGCCTGAATCTTGGATGGTGACTGTGAGAAAGACAGATTTGTAATATTTGGGGGGAAGGAAGGAAATGGGTGATTCTAATGGTTTGTCTTGAGCCCCTGGGTGAAGGAAGGTGGTAGCCTGTACTGAGATGGGCACAACCCGGGGTGGGGTGATGGAGTTGGGCTGTTTTGAATACTGAGTCTGAGAAGTCTGCAACACATCTAAGGCACCGGGAACCTGGGGTAAAGGCAGGGCAGGAGCAAGAAATCTGGGCGTCATCTGTGCACAGAGGATGGGGAGGGGGAGAATGATCAAGATGGGACAGGCCTGACAGCAAGGGTGGAGGAGGGGGTTGGGGATTCTGGGCTCAGGCTCCTTTGCCTGTGAGAAGGATGGGGAGGTGGCCCCCCTCCGCCCACCGCCTTCTGGCTCCTAGCTGATTGCTCCCTTCTATTCCAGGACATAGACATCAACACAGATGATGAGCTGGATGCCTACATCGAGGACCTGATCACCAAGGGGGACTAAGGGGCTCAGAGACAAAGATCAGCTCCTCTGCCCTTCAAGGCAGAGTTCTCGGGGTGGGGGGAGTGTTTTGTTCATGGGTTGGTGGACTTACCTTGATTTGACTCACATGAGACATTTGTGCTTTTGAGGGAAAAATACTCTGATTCTTTGAATCTTCCTCCCTAAGTTTATAAATATTTATTTTTTAAAAGAAAAAAGATGCTGCGCCTGCTATGAGACCATACATTTTTCTTTTGGTGACTCTTGGGCAAAGGACAGAGAACCAGGACGCCAAGCTCCTTCTCTTGGCTCCTGAAGATATGGTAAACCCAGTGACATCCATAAGTCAGAGAGGCTTCAGGGGCAGGGCTTAGCTCTTCTAGAGGATGAACAGTGTTGATAAGGGAAAGAGCCCTCCAGAGTTGTGCTTCTCCTAGGGGCTCTGATCTGGGGGACCCCTGGGGGCAGTGGATCAGGATAGAGGCTCAGTGCTGAGCAGCTCCCTTCTCAGGTCAGGGACATGAATGCTGGCCCAAACAGCTGTCAGTCATGCTGTGGCATTGTCCAAACAGCTTGGGGAAGAAAGATCCTCCCATTCAATTCCCCCATCCACCGTTCAAGTTCTCCCTGTGGCAGTGATTTCCTCAGTTAACTATGGATAGTGAGGTTTCCCACCTCAAAAACTTGAGTCCAGATTGAGTAGTAGATCTGACTCTAGTGGAGTACACACTGAATGAATGTTTGAATTCCAAAGGATTCTTTTTGAGAAAGCTCCTTATGACAGAGCCCCTGGTGCTGATCTGGTGATGACCTCTGCCTGTGGGTTTGGCAGGGTCTGGAGGGAGCACACTGCCTCAGATGGTGCTGGCTGATCTGGAGAGCCTGCTGCTGCTGTTTTTACTGTTTCCCCTCTGCCTGGCCTCACCGGTCCCTGCTCTAGGCCAGATAGGAGAGGGGGTCACTGAGCCACACGGACTCCAGAGGCAGCTTTGTAGGAAGCACACCATGCCTTCCCTCCCATCTAATCACAGCCTCACGCAGCTGTGTCCTTCAAGTGACTTCTCAGGGTCAAAGACAAAGGCAAGAGTTGCTGTTTCTCTTTAGTGGTCATTGGAAAAATTCTGGTTTGATTTCCCCCAACTCTCTTCTCTCTCCTCTATAGTTGGGGACTTTGGGTTTTCTAGAGGCACAAGAACTATGGCCTGGTACCACTGGTCTGTGATTCAAACCTTTCTGGGTGTGTTTCTGGCATCTACCCACTCCAGGTCAACAGAGGCCCACATGCCACTCTGGCCTCTGCAGAAGACTGGGAGGCACTGGTGAGGGAAGTCTTTACCCACTTCTGCATGTGTCCAGAAGCACCTGCAATTTGTGGGTTTGGGGCTTCCCCAAACCACATCCCTGTGGCAGGGTTATTTGGGGAAATACCACTCAGAACCTGGTCTCTTCCTCTGGAAGATTCTCTGAGCCTAGGGGTTTCTTGAGCTGGTGATTCCTCTCCTGTCCACCTCGCTCTCTTCATCCCAGGCAGCATGTGGTTCATTTTTGTCTCCAAACCTACTGTTTTAATCTAAAGGAAGTTGGTTCTGCATTTTTACCAGAGGGTAATACCCAAGTTTTTTATTTACATACCTGTAATCAAAATGCAATACTATAAAACTTTTACTGGTGAGACTCCTGAATTCAGTCTGTTTTCTTCTGTTAGTAAAATCTAGCACTTCCTACTTCATTCTTTCTACCACTATGGTTTTAAACTGTCTTCAGATTATTCCTCATCACCATCTTTTTCTATATTCACCTTCCTTAACACGCACAGAAACAGAAATGCTGAACTTCTTAAAACATTTTAGCTTGAACTCCATGTGCCCACTTTGCTGTTTAAATCCAATCACAGCTGTACTGAATGTAGCCTGTTGCCCAGACGGAGCTCCTGCCATTCTGGGTGGGAAGATAAAGTGCAGGGTTCCTCCCCTTTCCATGTGATGGGAACTGCTTGGAACTTTCTGAAGACTTGGGAGGAGGGAGTGGTCTGGCTGGTTTGTGGCCTGAGGGTCCATAGCATAATGGCTGCAAAAAGGTGAATGAGTACAGCATTGCTTGTTTTTTTTTTTTTTTTTTTAAAGATTTTATTTATTTATTTGAGAGAGAGAATGAGATAGATAGAGCATGAGAGGGGGAGGGGCAGAGGGAGAAGCAGACTCCCCGCTGAGCAGGGAGCCCGACGCCGGACTTGATCCCGGGACTCCGGGATTATGACCTGAGCCGAAGGCAGTCGCTTAACCAACTGAGCCACCCAGGCGCCCTGGCGTTGCTTGTTTTTAAGGAATGAGAGCAATGGGGACTTTTAGTTTTTAAGTGACACATGCATAACAGTAAAAATTCAAACAGTACAAAAGGCTGGAAGGCCTGAAAAACAAGACTCCCTTTCACCCTTGATCCCTGTTTTTCCTTGAAAAGAATATCCATGCTAAGCACACATCTGTTCTGTTTCTGCCTGTTTCCCACTCAGTGTATCTTGGAACCTGTTTCAGAATAGCCCATATGGGTCTACTTTTTTCTTCTGCACAACCTCATAGCATTTCATTGTCTTGGATGTACTGATGTTTAAGAGTCTCCTACTTAACAAACATTTGGGTTAACATTTATGAAAAAATGCTATGATGAGTGTGTGTATTATTATCTCAGATCTATATGTATGTATGGGAAATTCCAAAGAGAAACGGCTGTGTCAAATGGTAGATACTAATATTAAAAATACTAAGATACAGTCCAGAAAAGACCTCCAACTTTAACTCCTAGCAGCAGTGTATTCTGCCCCCGCCCCCACCACACTTGTCAGTATGCAGTCTCTTCCATCCTGTGTACTAATCTGAAAGGAGAAAAGTGATATATTTTTGAGTTGGTTTGAACTACGATTGAGCACCTTCATTGGCCAGTCGTGTCTCTGATGCAGTCTGTAGTTCTGAATCTGGATTAGGGACTTCTGTACAAAAGTGTTTACAAAAAAAGAAGATGATAACCAAGGGGTGAAGTCCTCAGGAAAATGTTCACCTTGTACGACCCTTTCAGGCCCCAAGTGTCCCATGGACAAAGGTTTAACGTGTTTGTTTACTCAAGGAAGGCATGGGTTAATAGTTGAGAAAAACTTTCCTGGTTCCTCCTCTATCTGAGTGACACTACTTTTTGGCTGCTCTTATTGGGTCCAGTTCCCCATATCTACATAACTGCCTTTCAGACCTGTGGTTCAAGCAGTGGTAGCCAAGAGTTCTTAGCTCTAAGGACCAGTAAGTGATAAAGCTCAAATTTCTTTGCCATTTACGTAGAATACAGGGCTTGACTGGAGTGGGCAGTGTCTCCTGGTTACTTGTCCCTGTCGGAAGATTGTTCTAGCTGGGCCAGGCTATAAGGGACCTATGGTCACTAAGGTGCTTGAAACATCCTCAGAATTCCACTAGAGGGTCTGGCCTTTGTTGGAGATGGCACCGCTGAGGCTTCCTTTTGACCTCATTGCTTTTGGTTCCCTGAACAGGTAAATGGCCAGCTTGGCCAAGGGAGGCAGAGCTCCAAGGGAACACGCTTTCTCTGCTGCCCTGTTTGAGGCCTCAGACCGTTCTGTTCTCAGCACTAATGGGGTCACCCTTCATAGTGAGCAAGACAAAGACTGGACAGAGGAAGGCCCTGGCAAGGAACATCTCACTCTGCAACGAGCCAAAATACTGACCAGTATCTCCCCCCCACCCCACGGTCTTCTAACTAGGGCTCCTGGTGGGTCCTGTAGAATTTTCCTTCTAGCTCACAAGGCCTCAGACAAATCATTGCCCATCCTGGCTTATTTAAGCCACGAGGCTAGTTCTCCACCTTAAATTTACTCAGAGGCCCATATAGATAGCCACTAATCTAGGGCTGGTCTGAAGCTGGAATGGAGGTCCAAAGCCCTTGTGGCCCTGACCCTGAAGTTTTGTGTCCAAGATTCACTGGTCCCTGCGAGCTACCTGTAGGCATTTCACTGCTTACTCAGTGGCCCTCCGGGGGTGTTACCCCATAGCCATCCTCATGGCTGCCTAACCATTTGGCCTGTTTCAAAAGTATCCCCTAAGGGTAGGGAGGGGCGGGGCTTCCATCCAGCCTCCTTCGGGGCTGCCCTGTAGGTTGCCTAAGGTATATTCAGGCATTCCCAGCAGTTGGCGGCCAAGGCCTAGAGAGTGGGGGAGCTCATACCGCAGGGGCACACTTAGACCACTGAGAGAAGGATCTGATGGACATGGACATATCTTTTCCCCCTTTCTCCTCTGGACTTGGCAGAGGTGCTTCCATGGGATTCGCTGGGGCCACTTCCTGCTCGAGCAACCGCCGGTTGTTTGGGAAGCCGTGGCCAGCTCTAATTCACCACTTTGAATTTACTGTCCCTCCCTTTACACTTTTCCTCTAACGAAGCTCTGGGCTCTCACTGCCCTCCCTAATGCCACCTTTTAGGCCAATCTGTCACCGGGTGTGGGGCGCTGCGGTAGGAGGAGAACTATTAGAAGGGAAAGAGTTCTGAGTTCTTGCTCTAAACCATCTATCACAATACGACATGGGCTGGAGAACTGGCTGCAAATTCTTACCTGGCCCAGAAGACGCGGCCAGGATCCAGCTGCAGCCCCATCCCGGCGCCGGCCTTCCAGCCCGCCAACCGTTGCCGGTCGGCCGAGCGCGTCCCTTACGCCAGTTCTCCAGACCCTCGAGGCGGGAACGTAACAGCACCTGCGCGATGCTGCTGCCCGGCACGCACGTGTGCGGCTGCGCCATGCGCATGCGTCTGGGAACAGGACGAGCCCGCCAATGGGGCGGTGGGGCAGGGGAGCAGGCTAGTGGGGAGGAAGCCGCGTGAGGAAACTAAGGTGCGCGAGGCCTGCTGGCTGCAGGGTCGGGATGTGGAGACCTGGCAGCACCGCCACACCCGGCCAGACTGGGGGCAAGCTGGGGGGCGGCGGCCCCAGGGTCTTCACATCCTAGGGCGAGCGAAAGGCCTTGGGGATCCAATGGCCTGCCCACACCCCAAGCAGAAAAGTGGGTGGGGTTTTTTGTTGTTTTTTTGTTTTGTTTTGTTTTCTTCTGGCGTCTGCGTATTAAGCCCGAGTTGTTTTTCAACTTTTTTTTGGCCACTACAGAAAGCATTTTGTATAGATGACTTTGCGGTGTGGTGCTTTTATATCTGCAAGATAAAGGACCTGGAAAGGAAGCTGCATGTTTTACGTCGTAAAATAGCCATCTCCAGGTAATTTTCCTCGAAGGTCTGGCCTGCTTGCCAGCCTGTCGGCCTCTCCCAGGACCTGAGGCATCTTGTGTCTCACAACCTTGGCCCATTTTCTACTGGTTTGTCCTTAGCTTGGTGTATGGTGTTACTTGAAAGGTAAACACTTAGGATTTGGGGATTCTTATCATGCTTAGGAAAACCTCTCCCTTCCTCTTCATTGCCTTCCCCCCAAATTCTCTTACGTTTTGTTGAAATATTTAAAAAAAAAAAAAAGTGTCCACTCCCTGTGGAATTTTAGCTTAAGCGGTAAGGCAAGAGTCAAGCTTTGATTCTTCTTTCAGATGGGAATTCACTGTTTGCCCCATTTATTAAGTGAACAACCTTGGTCATTATATTCCATTCTATTTGGTGGCTCCTTGGACGTGTCAGTGAAGACGTCCTGTTATTGGTTGGACAGGTGATTCTGATGTGAGGAGTGGGGTCCCAGCTGAAACTAGAATTTTGGGCATCAGGAGCATCTAGATGGATCAGTCTCCCTCACTGTTTCTTTCTTTCTTTTTAAAAATATTTTTCCAGGCTATTCTTAGAACTTATTGTTAAGTGAAATTTATTTTTTTAAGATTTTATTTTTATTTATTTGAGAGGGATAGAGAGTCGGAAGGAGGGGCAGAGCAGGAAGGAGAAGCAGACTCCCCACTGAGCAGGGAGCCCAGCGTGGGACTCCATCCCAGGACCCTGAGATCATGACCTGAGCAGAAGGCAGACGCTTGACCAACTGAACTGCCCAAGCGCCCCTGTTAAGTGAAATTTAAGATCATGTTACCCAGTTTTTCCCCATCCTTGCCAAATAAAAAAGTTCCATTGTGATTTAAATTATAATTGCATTTAACTTAGATGTAAGTTATGGGAGGTTGACATTTTTATGACCTTAAATCTCCCCAGAGGATACAAAGTGGTTTTTCATTTGTTTGACTCCTTTTAGTCCTACAATAAGATTTTATAATTTCTATAACTCTCTCATTTTTTTCTGTTACGGTTTTTGTCAGTATTGTGAATGGGATATTTTTTCCATCTCTGTTCCTGATTATTAATACAGAGAAAAGCAAACAATTTATTTTCTATGTTATGAACTCTGGTAGTTTTAAAAATAAACTTATTTTTTTTCACAGATGCAAGCCTTAAATTTGCCAGTACACCAATTTAATTGCCATTTTATTTTTTAAAAATATTTTAATGCCTTTTTTTTTTTTAAGAGAGTGCAAGTGGGGTGGGGCAGAGGGAGGAGAGAAAGAATCTTAAGCAGGCTCCACCTCCACGTGGAGCCCATGGCAGGACTCCATCTCACACCCTGAGATCATGACCTGAGCCAAAATCAAGAGTCTGAAGCTTAACAGACAGAGCCACCCAGGGGCCCTGCTATTTTGCTTTAGCTAGAAACGGTGAAACAATGTTGAATAATTATATGGGTCTTGTTTCTGATGGGTTGGAAATCCACATGTTAGAGTTGAGCAGAATATTGGCTGTGGTTTTGGTGAGTGATCTTTAAAAGTGTGGAAAGAGTTTCCATCTTGTTTAAACTGCCAGTGTTACCTGAATGGAGCACCAGGGGGCACTAGTTACACAGACTGAAATGTGGGTTGGGGAGCACACAATTATCAGGGACACAACCCTGACTGTCAAATCATATGGGTATTTTTTCCTTTAAGTTGCTGTTTTAACAATTATTTTTATTAGACATTGTGTCGCTACAAAAGAATACTGTATTTGTAAAATATTTATATGGTAAGAATAAGCAATGTACATTTATCATCTTGTTTTTTAAAAAAGCATTTTTCTTACCTTATAAATCTGTGTGCCTTTCCTGGGTCCTCTCCCGTTTCCTCCTTGCCCAACAGTAACCACCATCCTGAATTTGATGTGCATATTTGTTCTTGCTCTTTTAAAACCTTTTACCTTCCTAAATAATTGTTTTGCCTGTTTTTGGACTTTAGACATAACATTTACTGTTTGCAACGTGCTATTTTCTTTTCAATATTGTGTTCCAGAAATCCATCCATGTTGTTAGATGTAGCTGTAATTTATTAATCTTCACTACCATATACTATTCTATCATTGTTGAATATCATACAGTAATGAAAAATGAATCACACCTACAATGGAACATATAAATTTTTATCCATGTCTCTGTGACTGGCATTTGGGTTGTTTCTAGTTTTTTTGCTATTACAATACAGCTGTGGACATTCTTGTTTATGTATGCATGCATCATCTTTGGAGTAGACTTGTTGAATCATATAGGTCATACCCCTTTCAACCTTACTAGGTAACGTCAGATTATTTTCAGAAGCACTTGTATATGTTTACATGCTCACTGGCACTAAATTCTTCATTTCTCTACTTCCTCACCTACACTTGATATTTTTAGACTTGAATTTTTTTGCCAGTCTGATGGGTGTATAGCGGTAGGTCATTGCGGTTTGTTTATTTATTTTTGTCATTGTGGTTTAATTTGCATTTTCCTGATTTCTCATGTGGTTGAGCACCTTTTCTTGTCTATTGACCATTTGGATTTCTTCTTTGATAAGGTGTTTGTTCAAGACTTTTGACCATTTTTTCTGTTCTTTTGTCTTCTTTTTATTTTTTTATTTTATTTTATTTTATTTTTTAAAGATTTTATTTATTTATTCATGAGAGACAGAGAGAGAGAGAGAGAGAGAGGGGCAGAGGGAGAAGCAGGCTCCCAAGGAGCAGGAAGCCCGATGCGGGACTCGATCCCAGGACCCTGAGATCATGACCTGAGCCGAAGGCAGACGCTTAACCATCTGAGCCACTCAGGCGCCCTTGTCTTCTTTTTATTGATTTGTATTTTTGTATATTCTGGATACAAGTTCTTTGTTAAGTTATCTGTGTTGCAGATTTCTTCTACTTTTTGGCATCTTTTTAAAAAACTTTTTTATAGAGTCTTGATGAGTAGAAGTTCTTAATTTTAGTGTAGACTACTTTACCAATATTTTTTATTGTTTGCATTTCTTGTAGCTTGTTTCAAGAAATTCTTCCCTGTCATGAAGTCATGAAGATACTATTTTATATTATCTTATAGAGCTTTTGTAGTTTTGTCTTTCACATATAAATCTTTAATCCACCTGGAATTGACTTTTGTGTATGGTATGAGGTAGAGCTTCAATTCCTTACTTCTTTCTGATTGTCCCCACATCCTTTAATGAAAAGTCTTACCTTTCTCCATTAATTTGCAATGCTACCTCTCTTTTATATCAAGTGTTCCTATATGTGTAAATCTTTTTCTGAATTTTTATTTAGTTACATTTGGCTGTTGTCTCTGTATGCCAGTACCACACTGATTAAATTATTATCATTTTACAGTAAGTTTTTATATCTGATAGAGCAAATTTAACCACTTTTTATGCTTCAAGAGTGTCTTGACTATTTTTGGTCCTTTGCATTTCCATATAAAGTTTAGAATCATTTACTCAAGCTCCAAGAGAAAACCTGAAGGGGTTTCATTGGAATTGATTCTATGTCATCAGTTTGAGAAAAACTGATATTTATAAGTCTTCCTAACCATGAAGATAGTAAAACTGTCCATTAATTTAGATCTTTCTTTAGTGTCTCTCAAGAAAGTATTATAATTTTCCTTTTGGAGGTCTTATATTTTCTTTTTTTAAAAGATTTTATTTATTTATTTGACAGAGAGAGAGCACAAGCAGGGGGAGTGGCAGGCAGAGGGAGAGGGAGAAGCAGGCTCCCCAGCTGAGCAGGGAGCCTGATGCAGGGCTTGATCCCAGGACACTGGGATCATGACCTGAGCCAAAGGCAGATGCTTAGCTGACTGAGCTACCCAGGCACCCCAGAGGTCTTCTATTTTCTTGATTAGATGTAGCCTAGGTACCTGATGGTTTTTGATGCTATTGTAAATGATACTTTTAAAACTTCATTTTCTGACAGTTTGTTGCTAATATATAAAAATGTAATTGATTTTCATGTTATTCTAATTTATCTTTTGATTCTTTTGAGTTTGCTATTACATATCTGTGAGGAATGATAATTTTGCCAATTCTCATGCTTCATGTATTTTTCTTGCCCTGTTGCATTGGCTAGGGCTGCCAGTACAATGTTGAGTATAAAGGGAAAAGCAGGGTTTTTTTTGTTTCTTTTTTTTTTTTTAAAGATTTTATTTATTTATTTGACAGAGAGAGACACAGTGAGAGAGGGAACACAAGCAGGGGGAGTGGGAGAGGGAGAAGCAGGCTTCCTGCCAAGCAGAGAGCCCGATCCGGGGCTCGATCCCAGGACCCTGGGATCATGACCTGAGCCAACGGCAGACACTAAGGACTGAGCCACCCAGGCGCCCCTATTTTTTTGTTTCTTATCTCATTGACAAAGCTTTCTTCTTCTCCTCCCCTTCCTTCCTTTCTTTTTTCTTTCTTCCTTCCTTTTCTTCTTCTTCTCCTTCCTTCCTTCCTTCCTTCCTTCTTTCCTTCCTTCCTTCTTTCCTTCCTTCCTCCCTCCTCCTCCTCCTCCTTCTTCTTCCTTCTTCCTTCTTCCTCCTTCCTCCTTCCTCCTTCCTTCTTCTTCTTCTTCTTCTTCTTCTTCTTCTTCCTCCTCCTCCTCCTCCTCCTCCTCCTCCTCCTCCTCCTCCTCCTCCTTCTTCTTCTTCTTCTTCTTCTTCTTCTTCTTCTTCACCATTCAACATATTAAGGAAGATTCCATTCCTATTTTAAAGCATTTTTTCCTTTTAAATATTATGGGTGCATGTTGAATTCTATCTGAAGTGTTTTCTGCATCCATCAAGATGACCATATAGTGTTATTTTTAAAAATTTATTTTATTTTTATTATTAACATATAATGTATTATTTGTTTCAGGGGTAGAGGTCTGTGATTCATCAGTGTTACACAATACACAGCACTCACCACAACACATACCCTCCCCAATGTCCATCACCCAGCCACCCCATCCCTCCCACCCCCCCACGACTCCAGCAACCCTCAGTTTGTTTCCTGAGATTAAAAGTCTCTTATGGTTTGTCTCCCTCTCTGGTTCTTCTTGTTTCATTTTTTCCTCTCTTCCCCTATGATCCTCTGCCTTGTTTCTCAAATTCCACATATCAGTGAGGTAATCTGATAATTGTCTTTCTCTGATTGACTTATTTCACGTAGCATAATACCCTCTAGTTCCAACCATGTCATTGCAAATGGCAAGATTTCAATTTTTGATGGCTGCATAATATTCCATTGTATATATATACCACATCTTTTTTTTTTTTTTTAAAGATTTTATTTATTTATTTGAGACAGAGAGAATGAGAGACAGAGAGCATGAGAGGGAGGAGGGTCAGAGGGAGAAGCAGACTCCCTGCCAAACAGGGAGCCCGATGCGGGACTTGATCCCAGGACTCCAGGATCATGACCTGAGCCGAAGGCAGTCGCTTAACCAACTGAGCCACCCAGGCGCCCTATACCACATCTTCTTTATCCATTCATCTGTCTGTGGACATCTGGGCTCTTTCCATAGTTTGGCTATTGTGCACATTGCTGCTATAAACATTGGGGTGCAGGTGCCCCTTCCGATTACTACATTTGTATCTTTGGGGTAAATACCCAGTAGTGCAATTGCTGGTTCATAGGGTAGCTCTATTTTCAACTTTTTGAGGAACCTCCATACTGTTTTCCAGAGTGGCTGCACCAGCTTGCATTCCCACCAACAGTGTAGGAGGGTTCCCCTTTCTCCGCATCCCCGCCAACATCTGTCGTTTCCTGACTTGTTAATTTTAGCCATTCTGACTGGCGTGAGGTGGTATCTCATTGAGGTTTTGATTTGGATTTCCCTGATGCCGAGTGATGTTGAGCACTTTTTCATATGTCTGTTGGCCATTTGGATGTCTTCTTTGCAGAAATGTCTGTTCATGTCTTCTGCCCATTTCTTGATTGGAAATGTTCCTTGGGTGTTGAATTTGGTAAGTTCTTTATAGATTTTGGATACTAGCCCTTTATCTGGTATGTCATTTGCAAATATCTTCTCCCATTCTGTTGGTTGTCTTTGGTTTTGTTGACTGTTTCCTTTGCTGTGCAAAAGCTTTTTATCTTGATGAAGTCCCAATAGTTCATTTTTGCCCTTGCTTCCCTTGCCTTTGGCGATGTCTAGGAAGAAGTTGCTGCAGCCGAAGTCGAAGAGGTTGCTGCCTGTGTTTTCCTCGAGGGTTTTGATGGATTCCTGTCTCACATTTAGGTCTTTCATCCATTTTGAGTCTATTTTTGTGTATGGTGTAAGGAAATGGTCCAGTTTCATTCTTCTGCATGTGGCTGTCCAATTTTCCTTGTAGTGTTCTTTATTTTGTTAATGTGGTGAATTACACTCATTAGTTTTTCCTAGGGTAAACTACCCTTGCATTTCTGGAATAATGATTATAAGTTTTCTATATTTCTAGACTTGTTAATATTTGTTTTGAGTTATACCATCACTAGTGTGTAATTTTCCTCTCTTCTACTGTCCTTATTAGGTTTTGGTGACCAGATTATACTAGCCTCAAGAAATGAGTTGGGGATTATTTCTTCTACTCTTGGGATAGTTTCTATAAGGCTGATTATTCCTTGGTCAGCTGTGTCTGGAGTTTTGTATGTATATGTGTCAGGGGAGTTTTTATTTAAAAAAATTTTTAATTAATTATTTAAGAGAGAGAGAGCATGAGCACAAGCAGGGAGAGGGGCAGAAGGAGAAGCAGACTCGAGCCTGATGTGGGACTTGATCCCAGGATGTTGGGGTCATGACCTGAGCCAAAGGCAGACACTTAACTGACTGAGCCACCCAGGCACCCTTGCAGGGAGTTTTAAAACTGATTTTTAAAGATGGTTATACTACTACTCAGGATTTTCTAATTTTTGAGTCAGTTTTAAGTTATATTTTTCTAGAACTTTATCTGTTTTTAAAGTTATTGTTACAAAGTTGTTCATAATATCCTTATTTGACCATATCTGTAGCATTTATATTTATGTCTTCTTTTTATTTCAAATAGTGTTTTTTAGGTTCATCCATTTCCTCTCTCCTTCCTTCCCTTTCTCTGTCTTCCTTATCAGTGTTGACAATTTTAGTTTTTCAAAGAATCAACCTTAGCTTTTATCATCCTCTCTATTGTGTTTGTTTTCTCTTTGATTAATTTCTGATCTTGATTTCCTTTGAGTTTGTCTTACTCTAACTGGATGGTTAGCTCATTATTTTTTAGTCTTTCTTCTTTTACAACATGAGCTTTCAATGCTATAAGTTTTTCTGTAAATACTGCTTTACCTTTGTCCTATAAGTTTTGATATTTAGCATTTTAATTTTTAACTGTATAATTCTGTTGTTTTCTTCTCTGATCCATTAGTTATTTAAAAGAGTTTCTTAATGTTCAAGAGTGGATTTTTTTTCTAATTGCCTTTTTGTTACTGATTTTGAACTGTCTTCATTTTATTTTATTTTATTTTATTGATAGAGACACAGCAAGAGAGGGAACACAAGCAGGGGGAGTGGGAGAGAGAGAAGCAGGCTTCCTGCCGAGCAGGGAGCCCGATGTGGGGCTCTATCCCAGGACCCCAGGATCATGACCTAAGCCGAAGGCAGACGTTTAACGACTGAGCCATCCAGGCGCCCCAAACTGTCTTCATTTTAGTCTGAGAATGTGGTCTGTGTATTAGTTTTTTGAAATTTGCTGAGGCATTATGACTGGCCCAAATATGTGGTTAATATTCAAAATGTTCCATGTACATTTCAAAAATATATATTCTGCAGTTATGTGTACATTACATCATTTGTTGATTGTGTTGTTGGAAACCTTGCTGATATTTTTTGCCTCTCTGAGCTCTCACTACAGGGAGAGGTATGTTAAAATCTTCCATTGTGATTGTGGATTTATCTGTTTCTCCTTGTGATTGTGTCTGTTTTACTTTATTTTGAGATGTCATTAGGTGCATAGGAGTTTTAGAGCTTTGTGAATTTTATCTTTTATCATTACAAAGTGACTTTTTTATTTATAGGAGTTGACATATAGAAATACATATTTGCCTTAAAGTCTATCTTGTCTGTATATTTATGTTTTCAGTGTATTCTTGTAAACAATATATAGCAAGATTTTGTTTTATTCTAGATACTTTTTATTCTTACCCAAAGATTTAACTTACTTAAATTTTGTGTATTATTGATGCATTACAGACTTATTTCTGTCTGATTTTGTAATTTTTATTCCACCTTATCTGCATTCCTTTTTCCTCCTTCTTGCCTTCTTTTAGATTGACTGAAAATTCCTCCCCCCCGCCCCCCATACACAATGTTTTCCCTTGTTTTGGAAATCCGTTATTCTTTCTTTAGTGATTACTCTGTGTGTTTTACCAAATACTTAACCCACCAAAGTCTAACTCCACAAGTCTCTTAATACTGTTTTAGTAAGTTTTTATTCATACCTTTATTTTCCCTTGGATCCTGAAAGATATTTTCCCTGGGAATACTAACATTTTCTCCTCTAATCACTTCTCTCTTCTTTCTTAGGAGGTCAACTCTTAGTCTGATCAGTGCTCTTTGAAGGTAATTCCCACCACCTACCCCAAAGCTGGCTGCTTTTAAGATTTTGTTTTAAGAGTCTTGCAATTTCACTCTATTGTATTTTGCTGTGGATGTCTTTTTATTTTCCTATCTAGGATTTGTTGAGGTTTACTCTGTATGTTGGTCTTTCTCATGACTTCTTGGAAATTTTAAAATCATTAACTCTTTAAAGAGTTATGCTCCGCGATGCCTTGGTGGCTCAGTCGGTTAAGCGTCTGCCTTCGGCTCAGGTTATGATTCTGGGATCGAGTCCCGCCGTCGGGCTTCTTGCTCAGCAAGGAGCCGGCTTTTCCCTTTGCCTGCCACTCCCCCTGCTTGTGCATGCTCTGTCTCTCTGACAAATAAATCTTAAAAAAAAAAAAAAAAAAGAGTTCTCCATTTTGATTAGACACATATGGGACCTTCTCACTTTATTCTCCATGTCTCTTCTTTCATATTTTTCACATCTTTGTGTTGTATTCTGGATACTTTCTTCAGATCTTACTTCTATGTCACTATTGTCTTCAGTAGTATGTTTTAATATTATTATTTTTAGTGATTTTTTTCTAATTTCTGGAAATTCTTTAGTTTTTTTAAAATAGTGTTCACTCATTTTCAGGAATTAAAATTTTAGAAACCTTCTATTTCTAGAAATATATTACACGTGCTTATTTTATATTCTGTGTTTGATAATTTCACTATATGGAGTTTTATGTCTGATTCTGCTGTTATTTCTGTTGGCCTATGCTCATGGGCCAACTTGTGTATTGTGTTTCCTTGTGTGTTTAGAGATATCACACTGTAAGCTATTCATTTTCCTTGCAGTGTCACATCTGGGATTCCATAAGACCTGGAATGAAGGGGAGAGCCTCAGAGAGGATTTCTTTGCTTCTCTCATGTGACTGGGGACATTGCCAATTTGAGACCATGTTATATTCTCTGCCAAAGTTTTTATTGGACTATCTGATAGTATGTATTTGGCTATTAAACCAAACCAGGAGAGGGTCTGCTCCCAATTACTAATTCTTAGGGGATTCTTTTCTGCTCTGCTTAGGAGTAATCTTTAAGACAAACAGTTTTCCTGTATTTGATTTTGGATTCATTATATCAAAGGTATAGACCTTTGGGAGTCCAGCTTTATGGTGGACATCTGATGTTAAATACCCTACCTTGGAGGGGCACCTGGGTGGCTCAGTTGGTTAAGCAACTGCCTTCGGCTCAGGTCATGATCCTGGAGTCCCGGGATCGAGTCCCGCATCGGACTCCCTGCTCAGCGGGGAGTCTGCTTCTCCCTCTGATCCTCCCCCTCTCATGCTCTCTGTCTCCCATTCTCTCTCAGATTAAAAAAAAAAAAAAAAAAAAAAAATACCCTACCTTGGAAGTGTCATTTGAGGCGGTGAAAACTTAAGCTCACTGGTACGGTAAGTGGCTATGAGGGAAAAGCAGACTTCAGACTCTTCTTACCTTTCCATATTTCTACACTCACTTAATATCTGGCCCAAGTATTCCTTATATTCTTTCCAACTCATGGATGCTTTTAAGATGTTTTAAAATTTTATCTAGCATGCCTAGTATTATACAAGAGTGGTTGATATAATGAATGATTTATAATGAAAAGCTTCCCAACACCGACCCATTCTTGCATTTCTGTGGTAAACCTAACTTGGGCATGGGTTTACCAACTTGAGGTATTAGTCTTTGGTATGTGGCTGGATTCTATTTGCTATTTGGATTTTTGAAAATTTTCTTTTTTTTAAAGATTTTATTTATTTGACACAGAGAGATACAGCGAGAGAGGGAACACAAGCAGGGGGAGTGGGAGAGGGAGAAGCAGGCTTCCTGTGGAGCAGGGAGCCTGATGCGGGGCTCGATCCCAGGACCCTGGGATCATGATCTGAGCCAAAGGCAGATGCTTAACGACTGAGCCACCCAGGCGCCCTGAAAATTCTCTCTTTTTTAAAAGATTTTATTTGACAGAGCATGCACACACAAGCAGGGGGAGAAGTAGAGGGAGAGGGAGAAGCTGGCTCCTCACTGAGCAGGGAGCCCGATGCAGGGCTCAATTCCAGGACCCTAGGATCATGACCTGAACCGAAGGCAGGCATTTAACTGACTGAGCCACCCAGGCGCCCTGAAAATTCTATTTTTTAAAAAGACTTTATTTATTTATTTATTAGAGAGAGAGAGAGCACGCATGAGCAGGGGAGGGGCAAAGGGAGAGGGACAAGCAGACTCCCAACTGGGGAGTCCAGTGTGAGGCTTGATCCTAGAACACCGAGATCATGACCTGGGCTGAAGTCAAAAGCTTAACCAACTGAGCCACCCAGGTTCTGTTCTTAAAGTGAGATTGAAATACACAGTTCTTATATTTTCCGTGCTGTCTTTACCAGGTTTTGTTGTTGAAGTTATGTTGGCCAGCTTCATAAGAAGAATAAGAAACTGCATTGATGGTGTCTCTGTGCTACACTTTGACATTTTTCTATCTGGTGTCCTTTACCCACTTTATTTTGAGCCCCAGCCCTGGGGATAAGGGAACTTCAGGCTTCCTCCCCCACCGTCTGTCAGGAGCAAAGACTTGGATTGTAGAGTTTGTGGGAGCAGGAGTTTCCTAGGTCCCTAGGGTCAGCTCCTCCCAGTTGCCCCCTCACAATTTGTTGCTGCAGCCACACTCTCAGTGGCTCTGGGGAGTATCCCCCCGAGCCTTTGCTCTGTCTGGGCCTTCTGGCCTGGAATTAATTCAACACCTATTTACTGAGCATCTCCTATGTGCCAAGCACTGGGGATGCTATAGTGTGTAAGACAGACATGATTCCTATTCTCATGAAGCTCACAGTCCATTGTGGGGTGGGGGAGATAGTCAACAAATGAATAAAATATATGGTATGACACATCATGCCAGAGTGCAGTGGAGAAAAAGGAAGCAATTTGTTGGTAGCTTTCTAACATGTTTGGGTATATGTAGGTCAAGTCCATGTTCCCCATCTTCTTAAGAATTGCTCTATTCTCTATTATTTTTTGCTTAAGAATTGCTCAATTCTCCCATGTAGATTTCACAATCTATTTGTCAAGTGTTTAAAAAATATTCACAGGATTTTGATTTGGATCATGTTGGATTTGTAGATTTGGGAAGAACCCACATAACTGAGTTGGCCATCTGTGAAGATGGTGTTTTCCTTTTAACTCAGGTCTTCTCTATCATTCAGTAAAATTTTAAAGTTGTATCTGTAAAGGTCTTTTGCATCTTTTTGTCAGATGTACTTTGAGGCCCCATATGGCCTATGTTGCAGAATCTTTTTTTCTATGACCTTTTCTACTCAGTGATGGCTGGTGGATAGACTGCTGAGAGTAGGCTGATCTTCTGTGATCTGGTTAGAGTGGGTTCTAGAACGTCACCCTGATGTCACTCCCTGTTCAGAGCTCTGCCTGGCTCCACTCCAGGCTCTTCCCTCACTTTGTCTCAGTAGACTGGCTTTTGTCACCTCTGGGCTTTGCCCATGTAGCCCATCTTCTCCCTTGGCAGGCCCCCTTCCACTGCCCCCACCCCCCTGGGTTCAGGTTTATGTTGGGGTTGCCTCACCTGCCCTGTACCTTCTAGCCAGTGAGAGCTGCAGGACTAACCAGTGCCTGCCTCCCCACAGGTGGGAAAGCAAGGCCCTGGTAAGGCAAGAGTTGTGCAGGGCCAGCCTTGGATCCCACAGCGCTGGGGCTTCAGGGCAGGTGATTGGAGCCTGGCTCTGCTACTCCTGTGGTGCCCTGCCCCACCCCATCTTCTCACGTGGAAGCACTGGCAGTGGGAGGCCCCCCACAGTGGGCCAGACCAAGCCGCTCTAGGCCCGTCCTGGGAGCTAGTGATCTGAGTTGCTTAGCAACCTGGGACAACAGAAGCAGTCCAAGTTATCGTGGTTATCGAGTAACCCTGGAACTCACCAAGGTGGGCTTCCCTCGAAGAGAAGAGCCGGGTGGGTGCCTTGGCTTGGCCCCAGACAGCCCCAGGCAAAGCTGTGAGCCTTCCCCTAGCTTCTGTCTCTGCCCTCTGCAGCCTTCCTGGCCCAGATCCTGTCACAACGAGTCTTCCACCCCCACCCCCACCCCATTCTCTCCCCTCCCCATTTAGACCAGCTTTTCATTGCTTTCCTCACAGCAGAGCAGAAGAACGTCCCAGGCCCCGCCCCATGCTGCCCTATAGGCTGTCACCTGTCCTGCATCAGCCCTGATCCACCCAGTCACAGACACACTCAGGGACAGGGCCTTGGAAAACTCCAAATCCAAGGTTTTTATTACCGGTCAGAAGGTGCTCCCTCACAAACAGTGTTGAGAAGAGGTACATTGCACAGCTCTGCTGCAGGCCTGGTGGGGCCACCCACCCCACCCAGCCCACCCTGCCTCTTGAGTGGGCACCCTAAGGCATTTCATACGTTGGTGTTTTCACTTTTGTTTTTTTATAAAAACAAAATCAGTCCTGGAGTATACAGAAAAAAACCCTGTGATGAATTTTCAGGACCAAACTTAAGTGGGAGGGGTTGGAGTGGGGGTTCTGAGGGGCGGGGACAGTGGCCACGGTGGCCCAGTACCCCCACCATTGGCAGAAGCCTTTGGAAGGGGGTCCGAGGAGAGGGCAGGGCACAGCTGACAGGAGGGCTAAACTCAGACAGGAGTGCCCTGTCTTCATCATTTTTTAACTTCCACATACCATAGAAATTTAAGCAAAATAGCTATTTTTATATATTTATATATCATATATATATAAATCAGGCAAATAAAAGAGTTCAAGGGGTGTGGAGATGGGCACCCTGAAGGTGCCTGAGGCCGAGGCGGGACACTGGGTCTCTGGTGCCTGTGGGCACCAGCCCAGGCTGAGCCAAATGTTTGTTCTTATTGCTGATCTGGGGCCTGGTTCTGGGGTGGGGAGCACCTGCAGGCCCTGCCCCCCAGCCCTTCCTGGCCTCTCTAGGGCTGGGGAGCAGCCTCAACATGGCCAAGGCAAGGCAAGGGGCTGATGCCCTCAAATCTACGTGGGGGCCGCTCGGCGCCCCCTCCCCCACAGTGGGTGCGGCTGTAGCTCCAGAGACAACTGACTTGTGCTCTCCTGGGCCAGGCGGCCCCTCCAGTTCCCTTCTCTGTGGAGTCCTGTGCTCCCGCTGACTGGGCAGCTCCGATACAGATGTGGCCCTGCTATGTTGAATGACAAAATGCTCCCTGCTCAAAGGGGTCTGGCTTCCTGATGTCTTAAAAAGAAGGGGCTCTTGCCAGGACATGTTTGTGGCAAGAAAGCACACTTAGAAAGTTGTCTGCTAAGTGCTGTGCTAAAAATATTTACTAAAGTCTTGGCTGGAAAGAAATGGAGATCGTTTTTTCTAAAAAAGTCAAATGTGGCTCCTCAGGAGGGGCCAGTGCCTCCCTGGGTGGGGCTGGTGACTGGGGCAGCCCAGGGCCTGGGCCAGCCTGCCTGAGTTGTGTTAACTGGGAGCTGGGGTCCCAGTGGGACCCAAGTCCATAATGAAGGGGCTCCGGTGACCGAGGGCACCTGCGAGCTGAAGAGAATGCAGGTCAGCACTTAACTCCTTCCAAGGTGGGAGCCCCAAAAATGTTTTAAAAAAAGGTGGGGGGAGGTGTGGGGAGGGGGAGGTGTGGGGAGGAGGGCCGTTGAGTACTAAATTGAGTGCATTAAAGAAGAGGTGGACCAGGCTGTGCAGGCGCCTGTATTTGCAGTAGGGGTGGCGCTCAGAAGATGTTGGGGCACATGTGCCAGTCCTGCCTCTCCTTGGCCTCCCAGTAGCCGCCCTTGTACATGCAGGCCGTCTCCCCCGTCAGTGGGTCCAGCCTCTTCTCGAACCACAGCGGCATGTACACATCAGCCTCCTTCTCTGCTGGGCAGGCACAGTGGGCGGGCGGGTGGACAGTGGTCTCTTCCCAGCCCGCCCCCTTCCCTGGTTCCCCCATTCCCTGCCCCCAGGACACAGCTTCCTTCCACCCTGCCTGCCCCCGCACCCTCCCTGTCCCTGGGGTGCCCCTTCCTCCCCCTCTCCCCACCCCTGGGGCATCCCTTCCTTCCGGGAACCGCTCCCCGCCCCCAGGGTCCCCTCTCTCCCCGCCCAGCCTCACCTTCCTCCGTGCCACAGACCCGCGAGCAGGCCTCCAGCCGCCGGCGCCGCGACACCCGCTGCTTCTCCTCCAGCCGCTGCTTCTCCGTGTTGGCCTCGTCCCAGTGCCCCTTCTCCATCAGCCGCTGGTCCGGCCGCAGGCGGCTGTCCGTGGGCGCCACGCCCTCCTCGTGCTCGTTGAGGGTCAGGGCCAGCTCGGAGAAGTAGTACATGTTCTCGGCGTTCTCCCTGTGGCGGCAGGGCGGTGTGAGCGGTCCCGCAGGGCCCCCGGGCCACGTGTCCACCCCTGGAACTCGCCCAGCCAGCGGCTGGCTCCTTCCTCTTTTACTGCCTGCGCCTTGCACACTCGCTCCACCGACTTGGATTTGTTTTGCTACATTCTACTTTTCTGGGAATTTGCCGATTTCCACCCGTTTTTCAATCTCATTACTACTGCTTTAACGACGAGGACGTGGCGATGTCCTCTTTTCACATCTGTGATGTGAGTTAAATGTGCCTTCCCCCCCCATTCTGAACAGTCATGGTGGAGGTTCGTGCACTCTCTTCATTGGTTGAAGATGAAACTTTGTTGATCCTCTTTTAGGTTTTTCTACCTTACTGAGTTTACTTTTATATTCTCCCACTTTGTTGCGGTTTATTTTGCTGTTCTTTTTCCAGCTTCATGAGATGGTTGCTGAGCTCATGATTTTGCAGCTTTTCTTTTCTAATATGTAAGTTTTAGGTTAGGCATTGCCCTCCAAGTACTGCATTAGCTGAATCTCACAGCTTTTATATGTATTACTTTAATTATCATGCACTTTATTTATTTAAGAGAGAGAGTGCCAGCAAGGGGTGGCGGATGGACAGGCAGACTCCACACTGAGCACGGAGGCGGATGGGGGGCTTGATCTCAAGTGAGATCATGAGGCAAACTGAAATCAAGAGGCAGATGCTTAAGGGACTGAGCCATCCAGGCGCCCCTTTATGCAGTTATATTTTCTGATGTCCACTCTATCTTCTTTGATCTGTGGATTAGTTGGAAGTATATTTCTTGAATTTATAAACATTTGGGGATTCTTTCTAGTTATCTTTATTTCTTTTTTTTTTTTAGATTTTATTTATTTATTTGACAGAGAGAGACACAGCGAGAGGGGGAACACAAGCAGGGGGAGTGGGAGAGGGAGAAGCAGGCTCCCTGCAGCCCGATGCGGGACTCGATCCCAGGACCCTGGGATCATGACCCGAGCCGAAGGCAGTTGCTTAACCAACTGAGCCACCCAGGCGCCCTAGTTATCTTTATTTCTAGCATAATTGCTTTGGAAACACAGTATACTGGTATAATCTCAGTTCTTTGAAATTTGCTGAAAGACCCAGTATATGGTCAGTTTTTGCAGATGTTCCATGTATACCTGAAGAGAAAGTGTTTACTGCAGTTGTTCAGTACAGTGTTCTATAATTGGTAGATTCTATGGTTCAAACTTTTTTTTCCCTGTTTCTAGTCATTACTAAGAGCTTTGTTAAAATTTCCTATATTGGTTGTAAATTAATCCATTTCTCCTTGTATTTCTACCAGCTTTTGTGGTAAATATTTTGAGGCTGTGTTTTTTAGGTACATGATAGGTTCAAATTTAAAACCCATCTTAGTGAATTGAACCTTTATCATTATGTCCCCCTTACCTCCCATCTTACCTTTTGTTTTAAAGTCTGTTTTGCAACATTAATATAGCTACAGCAGCTTTTGTTTGTTATTTCTCTGGACATATCTTTTTCCATCCTGTTATTCCAATCTTTTTTTCTTACTTAGATGTAGCTCTTGTAAAACACATATAGTTGGATTTTTAAAACTTATCTGAAATCTTATACCTGTAATGGGAGTAATTAATGTAATTACTGATATGTTGGATTTAAATCTATCTTGTTTTTTTCTTTGTGTTCTCCTTTTTTGGACCTCAGGTGCACAGCTTTGGATTAGTCATGATCCTTGCTACACGACACCCTCTTTTTATTGGTCCTTGCATGGCCTGCTTGACCACCAGAAGAACCTCTAAACAAAAGGTAGAATCCTGACAAAATGTACATCTAACCATATGGAAAACTCACCAATCCATCCCCTTCTCAGGTAGCTGTCACGACTCCTGGGTTCATCAGTCCCTTGCTTACCTTTTAATCTAATTTTATTGCATCTTTACATAGTCTTAAATGTGCATGTATTTATGTGTTTTCATATACATATATTTACATATTTGTTTTTAACTGTGTAAGAAGAAGGGGCACTGGGACGAGGCCAACACGGATGTATGTAATCTTCTGGGACTTGCTTTTTTTTCTTAATATTATACTGCTAAAATTTATATTGTTGCATGTTTCTGTGGTTCATTAGTTTCAACTACTGTGTAATATTCCCTCCTGTGAATAATAACACAGTTATTCATTCAATAAATCTGGGTTGTTTATAAGTTTTTGCTTTGGAGTAATCTTATGCATGGTTCCCATTGTACATTTGCAGGAATTTCTCGAGTATGTAACTAGAAGTGGAACCGCTGGGCTATAGAGTCTGATATTCTTCTTTAGGAGGTAAGGCCAACCTGCTTTTCAACATGGTGACCAGGCACCAATTTGCATTCCCACCAGTGATGGGTAGAAAATATTGTAGATCTACATCTTCTTTAACACTTGATACTGTCAGACTTTTTCATTTTTTTTTAATTAAATGAAGGCAAAATGGTCTCATTGCAGTTTTGATTTTCATTTGCCTGATTACCAGTGATGTTAATCATATTCATATGATGACTGGTCGGTCATATGTATTTGTTCTCGTGTGAAATTCTTGCTCGTGACTCTTGCACTTTTTCTGCCGAATTGTTTTTGCTTTATTTGTGGAGGAGGTGTTCTTGATTTTTTTTTAGTTATTATTTTTAACTGTGGCCAAATACTTTTCATGTATTCACAATACTGATCTGTTGTCAGGAATTAAGTATTGTGATTATCTTCTGCAAATTTATATATTGTCTTTTCATTTTCTTTAAGTTGTCTCTTAACGAGCAAAACTTCTTTTAATGAAAAAAATATTTTAATATAGTTACATGCATCAGAGCTGTTCTGTGTCTTAAGATCTATTTCCTTAAGGTCTAAAAGATACTCATCAGTATTTTCTCCTTAGAGTTAACTTATTGTTTAACAGCAAATCAAGCTTAATACCTTTTCTAAGACCTTTACCTGGAGTCAATTTCTGTTCTAATGTAAGGGAGAGATTCAGGTAATCTTTTTCCATATGGATAACCATTTTCCCAAATCTTTTAGTGAACAGTGCCATCTTTCCACATGATCTCATGTCACCTTTGTTAGGTGATATATACATCCATGGGTCTGTTTCCAGGCTCACTGTTCTATTGCAGCTTCAAAATAAGTCCTAATATCTAGTAGGGCTAGTCCTTATTTCTCTGTTCTTCAGAAATATTCTGGCCCTTTATTCTTCAATAAAAATTTAAAAATCATTATATCAAGCAATGAAAATCACTACTGGGATTTTGTTTGATCTCCTCTTTAGATCATAACATCTTTGTAATACTAAATCTTTCTATTTATGAACATTGTGTCTTTCTCCATTGATTTAGCTCTTCTTTAATATCTCAGTAAAGTTTTACAATTTTCTCTATAGAGGTCTTGAATATAAGATTATTACAAGATTATGTTATTATATTATATATTACATATTATATATTATGTTATTCTATTATTACAAGATTATCTTATTGAATATAAGATTTATTACAAGATCCTCCTCTAGTATGATAATTGTCTTCTCTTAAATTGTATTTCCTAGTTGTTTTCTTTTAGTGTGTAGAAATGCAACTGACTTTTGCATATAACCTTATAATAAGACACCTAAAATGCTTTTTCTGAATCTACTGAGATTTATTAATGTGATGAATTCATTTGTGGATTTTCTTTTTTTTTAAAAGATTTTATTTATTTATTTGACAGAGAGAGAGAGACAGCGAGAGAGGGAACACAAGCAGGGTGAGTGGGAGAGGGAGAAGCAGGCTTCCTGCTGAGCAGGGAGCCTGATGTAGGGCTTGATCCCAGGACCCTGGGATCATGACCTGAACTGAAGGCAGACGCTTAATGACTGAGCCACCCAGGCGCCCCTGGATTTTCTAACATAAAATCATCTTTGCATGCCCATGATAAATGCAACAGGATTGATGAATGCTTTCTTTTTTATACACTGTTGGATTTTCTGATGTCTTATTTTGGAATTTTGCTTATATATTCATGAGTGAAATAGGGTAGAACTTTAATTTTCCTATGACTCTTTTAGGTTGGTTTGGTATCAGGGTTATACTGGCCTCACGTATAGGAAAAGAGAGCATTTCTTCTTTTCCTTTGGTCTGGAAGATTTTATATACTATTGGGATAATATATTTCTTGAAAATTTGGTAGAATTCACCTACAAAATTAACTGGGCTTTGTGTTTTCCTGTGAGAATTTTTAAACTACCTCTTCAGTTTCTTTGATTATAGGACTAGTCATGCTTTTCATTTCTTTTAGACTCAGTTCTTGTTATATTTTTCTAAGAATTTGTCCTCATCTGAATTTTAATTCTCTCTTAGTACTTTGTATGTCATATTAAACTCTTCATTAATAATATTTATTTCTATATTCTCTCTTGGTAAGTCTTGCCAATAGTTTTCTGTCAGTTTTTTTTTTCTTGAAGAATCAACTTTTGGCTTTTTAAACTTCTCTATTTTATTTTTTCTATTTTACTAATCTCTGCTCTTATTTTTAAAGTCAGTTTTTTTCTTTCTTCTGGTTTATATGTTGACCTTTCTCTAATTTCTTAGATTAGAAACTCAGAAAAGAAATAGTCTCAAAATGAATGAGCTTGTTTATGTGCCTATTTAAGGCAATCCATTTCCTTTAAAGCACTGCCTTTCTTACATCCATTCTCAATTTTAGGTATTTTATTTTATTTTATATTAAGATTTTATTTATTTATTTAAGAGACAGAGAGAACAAGAAGCGGGGCAGAGGGACAGGTAGAAGCAGGCTCCCTGCTGAGCAGGGAGCCAGATGTGAGGCTTGATCCCAGGACCTGGGATCATGACCTGAGCCGAAGGCAGACACTTAACTGACTGAGCCACCCAGTTGCCCCAATTTTATGTATTTTAAAACTTCCATTCTAATTTATTATTTTACCCATGGGTTATTTAGCAACCTAACAATTTTTTCCAAACACGTGAGGACTTTTTGTCATCTTGTTCATAACTTCTGACTTAGTTGTCTTATCATAGATGTGGTCTGTATGCTACCCTCTAAATTTGTTGAGTCTTTCTTTAGGGTTCAGTACACAATAGATCTTTGCATACATTCCATGTCTACTGGGTAAAAGGTATGTTCCATTATTGTTGCAACTGCAAGTATGTGGACATCCTGTGTTGTTTTGATCTCTTCAGATCCTTGTTGATCCCACCCCTGCTCTGACCGATCAACAAGTGAGAGAGGTATATTGAAGTCTCTCAATCTCCCACCATGGTGATGGATTTATCAATTTCTCCCTTTACTATCAATATATGCTTTGTATAATTTTGAGGCTGTTTCATTACATGCATAGTGAAACTCATATCTTCTTGAAGAACTCAGACTTTTATCATGTAGCAATTCTTCCATCCCTAGTAATGCTTTTGTCTTATTAAAGTCTATTTTATCTGATATTAATATAGCTGTTGTAGCTTTTTCAGTTAGTATTCCCATGATATGTCTTTTCCTTTCAACCTCTGCATGTCTTTGTTTTTGACATCTCTTAGAAGGTGCATATATCTGGATTTTAAAAAAATCCAGTCAGTCAGTATTTTGCTTTTTGACTGGTGAGTTTCAGCTACTTTTATTTGTTATGCTTGGGCCTATTCCTATTGTGTTGATTTACTGTTTTTATTTGTCCTTTTTCTTTTTAGTTTTTTCTTACTATTTTAACATCTTATATTTGTCTCTTCCTTCTAATAAGAACTTAGCAATCCTTCACATCCCTTGGTGTCCGTTTCAACTCCCCTCAGATCCTGACATGTTAACATTATCTACATCTTAAATTCTGCATTACTATGGGAATATTTCTCTTTTACTTCATATGTCTTTTGCAGCAACTTCTGGATTTTTTTTTCTCCCCCTTTTAAAGTACTATGTCTAGGGGCGCCTGGGTGGCTCAGTTGGTTAAGCATCCAACTCTTGATTTCAGCTCTGGTCATGATCTCACATAATCTCAGAGTCTTAAGCTTGAGCCCCATGTCAGCTAAGCACCAGGTGTTTGGATCCTGGTTAAGATTGTCTCTCTCGGGGGGCACCTGGGTGGCTCAGTTGGTTAAGCGACTGCCTTCGGCTCAGGTCATGATCCTGGAGTCCCAGGATCGAGTCCCGCATCGGGCTCCCTGCTCGGCAGGGAGTCTGCTTCTCCCTCTGACCCTCCCCCGTCTCATGCTCTCTCTATCTCATTCTCTCTCTCAAATAAATAAATAAAATCTTTGAAAAAAAAAAAAAAAAAAAAAAGATTGTCTCTCTCGGGCGCCTGGGTGGCTCAGTTGGTTAAGCGACTGCCTTCGGCTCAGGTCATGGTCCCGGGGTCCTGGGATCGAGTCCCACATCGGGCTCCCTGCTCTGCGGGGAGCCTGCTTCTCCCTCTCCCACTCACCCTGCTTGTGTTCCCTCTCTCGCTGTGTCTCTCTCTGTCAAATAAATAAATAAAATATTAAAAAAAAAAAAAAGATTGTCTCTCTCCCTCCCCTGCCCCACCCGTTTGCTCTCTCTCTAAAATAAATAAACAAACAAACTACTATGTCTAATACCATTTTCGTTGTGGGTTTTGTGTGGCAAACCTTCTGAGGCTGTTTGCCTGACGACATTTGTTGTTGTTGTTGTTATGTGCTCATTATTAAATGATAGCTCGTCTGGATAAAAATCTTAATCTTCTAATTTTGCTTTCTTCATTACTTGAAAATATTACTCCAAACATTGGCTATTGAAAGATGTCAATCTTTCTGACTGCCAATCTGATTCTTTTTTTTTTTTTTTTTTTAAAGATTTTATTTATTTGACAGAGACATAGCGTGAGAAGGAACACAAGCAGGGGGAGCGGAAGAGCGAGAAGCAGGCTTCCCGCTGAGCAGGGAGCCCGATGCGGGGCTCGATCCCAGGACTCTGGGATCATGACCTGAGCCGAAGGCAGACGCTTAACGACTGAGCCACCCAGGCGCCCCTGTCAATCTGATTCTTTATCCTTCGTTGTAATCTGCTTGTAGTCCTCTCTTGAAGCTACTAGAATTTTCTCTTTGGCATTTTTAATTTTCACTATAGTGTGGTCTTGGTGAAAGCTTTTCTTTATCTCTTGTCTCTGGAACTCCACAGGCCCTTCAACTCAAGGTCTCCCATCTCTGTTTTTATTCTGGGAAATTTATCTCCATTATTTAACTATTTCTCTTTCCTTTCCATTTTTATTTCTTTCTTTCCCTTCCAGGATTCCAGTTAAACATTATTTTAGTGGTTGTTCTAGGAATTATGCAGACTTCACATAGCCAAAAGTTACCGCACATCTTGACCTTCCTGAGTTGCACAAAGGCCTTTGAGAAGTTTCCTTCCATTTATCCCTCTTCTGACTTATATGATCACACAGTTGTATTTTGTTTAGATTCTAAAACCCGCAAGACATTTCTATTCTTATTTACTGTTCACTTAGGTTCACGTAGTTTTTGTTCTTCATTCATTCACACATCTCAGATCTTCCATCTGGGATCACTTTCCTTCTGCAGGAGGTATATCCTTTAATGTGGGTCTGCTGGTGGCAAAATGAGTTTTTATTAGTCTGAAAATAAAATATTTCAACACTCTGTAAACATGTTCTTGCTGGGTGTATAATCATCGGCTGGCAGTGAGTCTTTCTGCACATGGAAGATCTCATTTGACCGTCTTCAAGCTTCCATCATTGCTGAGGAAGAGACCGCTGTCAGTCTGCTATTCCTCAGAAAGTCATACAGGTCTTTTTCACAACTCTTTGATTTAGTTTCAGCAGTTCCACTGTATAGATTTGGTGTGGAAGATTCTTTTCTGTTTGCTCTTCAGATATGGTCTCTTTCTTTCTAGACTCTGACTAGAAGTACCCTAGACCCTGCTCTCAAACCTGACGTGCGCATGGCTGCCCTCGGGATCTTCCTGAGATTCTCACTCTTATGGGCTCCCAGGGCTGCTGGTGATGCTGCTCCAGGGACTCCCTCTGGGTCACTAGGTGGTAAGCTTTCTCTCTGTTAGCTTTTTGTCTTTGCCAGGTTTTGTCTCTCTATTTGAAGTGTTTCTTTTCTTCTGTTGATGGATTGTATTAAACCTTCCCCATTGGAGTTCTCAAGTTCAGTTACTTAATTTTTCCTTTGTAGAATTTGTTTTGCTCTCTTTGGAACCTGCTGTGTCACTTTTTATAGTTTTCTGTTTCTTGCACTGATTTTCACATTTGGTTTTCATTCCTTGGACTGTGGGGACTCTGTCCTTATCAGCCTGTTTAAAGTCTGCATAGAACTTGCTACCACCGGATAAGGTCACGCTTATTTACGGCCGAGTGTCTGGCTCCCACACTGGGATGTCAGCTGCAGAACACCGTCTCTGCCTGCGTGTGGACAGAACCGTCCCGACCCCAGTGCCTGCTGCTCGCTTCTTGCCTGGCCGGCAGGCTCCCTGGCCTGTCCTCTGCCCCTTGCCTCTGTTTCCCGCTCCCTGCCTGCTCTTTACCCGCCCTGCAGCCCCACTCACGGCAGCGGGTACTTCTTCCACAACAGCTTGGCTGGAAGCGTCTGGTACACTGTCTTCTGCTTCCCATCCGAGCCGGGGCTGCTGGGGTTGCTTTGCACAATCTTGGCGCACTCCATCTGTTCATCCCATGAGCCTGACAGCACGTAGTGGGCTTTGCCGTGGCTGTCACTCACCACTCCTGTCACCTGTGGACATGGGCAGGATTGGCATAGGCACACGCCCCACCCCAGGCCCCCCAACGCTCCAAGAGGTGGCCTTGCTTACCTTCCGGGCTACCTCTTTGGAGAAGTAGCTGTAGGGCAAGAACTTCAGCTGGCACCGGTCCTGGGTCTTATGGTTCACAATCTCGATGTCCCCTGTCTGGTGAGGGAGGGTAGTGGTCAGTGGCCCACTTCGAGGCCACACGCCCCCCCTCCCTGAGGGCACCGCCTGACCTGGTCGATCCAGAGCTTGCCCACAATGATGTTATGTACAGTTGAGGTGCTCTTCCTCCACACGTAGTGATTCCCACTGGCCTGGAATTCTAAGTGGATGGCACCTAAAGGCCAGATATAGGGTCAGAGGTCACGGTTTGCCATGCTAGACCCCAGCCAGCCTGCCTGCTCACAGTCCCAGGGTCCTGACAACTGGAAGCAGTACTCATGTCGACTGGGGACAGGACATAGGCCAGGGAGGCATCCAGGAAGCCTGGGGAGGTGGGGAACAGATTTGCAGAGAGACTAATGTCACTCCTGGAGGCCCCAAGCTGGCTTCTGGGTTGGTAAAACCCTCCCCCTTATCCCGAATGTCTTTCTGTCCTGGGAGAGCACAGGGCTCCAGCTCACCTAGAGGCATGATGGAGAGGTATTTTCCCCGGAACTTGCTGGAGATGGTGATCTCCTGCCAGAGGCTCCAGCCATGCTTGGAGAACACGTAGTGTGCAGCTGATGGTGGGTGGTGGCTCACCTGAGACCAGACCCACAGGACATGAGCGTCTGCTGGACGTGGGCCCAGGCCTGCTCCCCAACCAGCTAAGTGGGGGGGACAGCCTGCCCTGTGCTCAGCACGACCAGCTCCATGGCCCTGGGAGCAGGCCCCCGGGAAGGACGGTGCTCTGAGTGGAAAAGCAAGGGTGCGGCAGTGGGACCGGCCTGGGCGGCTGTCCTGGGCTTGCTGTGGTTGGGAGAAGGGGGCCGAGGCATCTCTCCGCTGGACTTGGGCTCTGAAATGGGGTGACGACAGAGCCTGGCCTCAAGGAGGCCCCTGTGACAAGTTGTGCTGAGGGCTAGGAAGCGAGGTGTGATGCTCTAGCGAGGGCTTCTGTGTCCACTCTCCAGGTGGCCACCCCACTCATCCGCAAAGGGCCATGTTGCACAGGGGGCCCAGGTCGGGGAAGCCATTTGAACTGAGTGGCAGCGTTGGGCCCTGCCTCCCTCCTGGGCAGTCTGGCTGCAGAGCAGGAGTCCGCGGAGGGTGGCGCAGCAAGCTCTGCACAGCCCCGCGGGGGCCCCCTAGCACCTTCCGCCTCCTCTCACGGCACTGGGCGCCCCTGATGGCTGTCTCACCTGCTAGTACGCCCCTGTCAACTTCCCCTTGTTTGTTCTTCCTCATTTCTGTGGCTCCTTTGGTCACAGGTCCTGGGGCCCAGCCTCTCCCCAGCTTCCTCACTCCCTAGGGCACCTCTTCGCTGAGTCACAGCCTCAGTCAGGCTCCGGCCCCAGCCTTGCGCTGGGACTGGCGCCGTGCGCTCCAGCTGCCCACTGGATGCTTCCACTCCGGCGGCTCTTTGGACTGACCAGAGTTCCTGCCGTGCCCGCATGCATTGCTCATTGCCTCCTGTCACCATCAGTGGTACCTCACTGCCTTTTGGGTTTGAGTCCCAGGTCAAACCCGCCAACCATTCCTTGTCGCCCAAGGCCAGGGCCCCATGTGCCCTAGAGCCCAGCACACTGGCAAACTCAGGGATGGGACCCCAAGGGGCTGGCCCTGGCGCTCTGCGTCATGGCTTCCTGCTCAGGCCGATGACCTAGTCTTAACAGCTGCTCACACCAAATGCTTTGGAGTCATCCCTGGCCCTCTTTCTTGTGTGCCTGCTCTAATCCTTAGCAAATCTAGGCTGTTCTTTCTTCAAAATGCATCTAGGAGCCACCCCTCCCCCTCACCAGGCCACAGTGGGTGGCGCAGAGCGTCTGTAGGCTTTACTCTCTGCTGCAGGGGTTGGGGGGTGGGGGCATAAAACAAGGCCGGTGTCCTGACTCCTCCACCTGCCACACAGAGTGAAACCGGAGGCCTTAGGCTGCCTGCCCACTCCCTGTCTGACCTGTGCGCTCCTTTCTCCCTCACTCTGGGCTTCAGCCAGCTTTCTAAAGGAGCCAGAACCATCTGTCATACACAGCACCTGTCCCTCACTGCCCGCCTCAGGAGAACAGGCACCCCATCCGCTCACTTCCCAGCTGCTGGGGCTTTTGGGGGTACTTGGTCAACTCTATTGAATGAAGAAATGAATTCACTCAGTAGTTCAGGCCAAGAACGCCAGGGTCATCCTTGCTACTTTCCCTTGCCTCCCTCCCTCCCTCCTTTGCCCTCTCTCCCCACATCCAAAGCATTAGCAAATCCCCAGGCTCTACTTTCTAAGCAGCTTGTGCTCTGCCCTCCCACGTCCCCCTGGTGTGGCCACCCTAACCAGCTTCCTGTAGGGCTACACTGCAGCCAGAGCACGCCTTTTCAACTAGCCACCAGACTGTGAAACGTCTGCTTTCTGAGCTCCACCCCAGGCCCAGAACAGAGCCTGGCCCACGGCCCATGTCCAGCAGCCCACCTGGGAAGCTCTATGTTGGGTGCCTTCATGCAGCACTTAACTGGGTCCTCCCAGCACCCAGGGAGGTACCAACAGAATCACCCCTTCAGACAAGGGCGCCAAAGCTCAGGCTGAGATGCTACTGTGGAGGCTCCCAGACCCCAGGGCCTGGGTTTGGTTTTGCTCCGTGAGGAGAATATGCATCTCTGTGGGGAAGGCATAGAGAAGGGATGGGGGCGAGCTGACCTCGCCGCCCCCCAGGGCAGGACCTCTGGACCCGAGAAGCTCCTCATATTCCAGGCCTGTACCATCACTGACCAGGGTGCCCACACGGCGCGGGCTCCCCTCTGCCTGCCACCTCCGCCACTCTGGTCCACCCGGACTCCCCGATAGCACCGCATACATGTCCCTCGAGTGTTGCTGCATGGTTCCTGACAGAGGGGATGGGGGGGCCCTCCCCTTCCCCACACACCAGCCCTGACTCTGTCCTCACCCGGCTGTCTCCAGGAGACCTGCCCCTGCTGCAGGAGGCCCAGCTGCTGATTGGACCTCGTCTTGGCCCTGTGGGCACGGGCATGTCAGGGACAGAGGCCGCGTCCCATTCATCTCGCTAGGACCCCCAGGCCCAGCAGGAGTGGCTTGGCCAGAGCGTGCGTGGGCCTCACCTGCTCGCAGAGGGAGCGCAGGCCCATGTCATCGAGGCGGTCCAGCTCAAAGGTCTCCCCCAGCATGGGGTTGAAGGGCTTGGCGATGCGGTGCACAGTGGTGGAGTAGGAGGACACAGAGAAGGCGGCCACCAGGCACATCTGCTCTGCCGAGCTGGTGCAGTGCACCGCCTTGTCCAGCAGGTGGTGGTACTCCAGGTCCTCCGTCAGCCGCTGGAGCATGGACAGGGGCTCGTTAAAGTTGACCTGTGGACAGGCGGCCGTCAGGCGCTGCTCCCAGCGCGGGCCTGGCGTCGGCACGGCACCCTTGTTCTCCTCAGGGGTTCGTGGACACTGCCGCTCAGATGGCACCTTCACAGTCAGGATCCTCTGATGACCCTGTCTAAAGCCCTGTCTGAACCCGCGGCTCCATGCGCTCGCCTCCGGCCCTCACCGCTCTTGGACCTGCTGTCTCTCGGACCCTCTCACTATGGTTACTGTCACTCTCCCCTCCTAGGATGTAAATGCCACAAAGACCAGAGTTTCTGACTTGTTCAGCACCGAGTCAGAATCAGTGAGTGAGTGGATGGATGGGTGGCTGGCTGAGTAGGTTTTCCTCCTATTCTGAGCTATTATGCTAGTCTTCTGGTGAAAGCTCCTGGAGGTGCCCCCCCATCCTGGCCTTGGACAGGGCAGGGTCACTCACCATGCTGGGCTGCGACCCTGGGCCAGCCATCAGGCAGGGACTGCCCTGCATTCTCCCCTTTCATCCTCCCAACACTGTTATGTGGGCGCCATTACTCTCCCCACTTTGCAGGTGTGGGCACAGAGGCCGGAGATGTGAAGGGGTTTGTCCCGGGGCACACAGTGAGGCCAAGTCTGGCCCGAACCCCAAACTCTTCCTCCCTGGAGATGCCATCAGAGCCTGGTGGCACGCAGATGCCAACCCCGCCCTCAGCCCGCTGTGTGACCTGGCCGGCGTGGGCGCCAGAGACCGCTCCCCGCCCAGAGGAGGGCCCAGTCCTGCCACTCCCCATCTATGAGGTCAGGACAGCTGGCACACCGTGAAGCCCTGTCAGGTGCAGAGGCGCTGTGGGGGTCCCCACATCTCTGATCAATGCAGACTCCTTCGCTCCTTTCCTCAGAGCCTGAGACCTCTGCTCTCAGGGGATTTTGGCAATGTCGTTGAACACGACTGGATAATTTGTTACATGCTCCTCAGGTGTCCTTAAGAAAATGACACCCAGGCTGCTGGTACTTCACAGAGGCCATTCCTTCTCATCCATCACAAAAAAGCCCCCCCACCCCCCGGACCCACTGCAGCTGCCCCGCCCCAGCCCCCTACCGGCATGGGGATCTTGGAGAGCTCCCGGCCGATGCAGTTCTTCATGATGCTCCAGAGATTAAGGCTGTAGTTGGGTTTGTCAGGGATGCGGACACGCCTCTTGACTTTAGGGGGGCCCTTGGGCACAAGCGAGGCACCATCTAGCACCTGCCAGAGAGAACATGCCTGTGAGCGGAGGCCAGGGTGCCCCTTCAGCCCCCCAGCCCTGGCCCTCACCTCTACCCAGTGCAGTCCGAGCACTGAGCTGGCCACTGGCATGGCGCTGGCACGGGGGCAGTCTGGCTGATGGGTCAGACCAGGATGAAGGCAGCCAGGGCACTGAGCCCACCCCAGGAGCCTGGAGCCCAAAGTGCCAGCCTGCCTTCCAGCCACCCTTGGGGTCTTCCCTCTCACTTACATTATCTGATGAGGTCCAGTCCACTGAGCCTGTGGTCCCACCCTCCGCTTTTCTGCAAGAAACATAAAAGGGGAGGTAAGTTATTTACAAGCCCTCAGGCCTCCTGGGGACCTGGCCACCTTCTATCCAAACCCCTCAGTGGGCAGCCTATCCCAAAGCTGCTTCTCCAATGGGACATCTCCAGTTTGGGACATTCAGCTGGGCTGAGGGGCCCAGGACAGTGATTTGGAGGGGTTCCCACCCATTGATGCCCCGTAGGAGCAGCCACTCGAGCAAAGTCACCTGAGGTCCCTGCATACAGCCCCCTCCTGGGACTGGCAGACCCAGGACCCGGATGAAGCTGGGAGTGGCCATTTCCTCTGGCAGAGCCTCCTAGGCGGGGCCCCCTCCATCACAGACAGACCCCACTGTGTCCTCACTGTCTGCTGGTCTGACTCTCGCACTAGACTGGGGTTCCAGAAGGGCAGGAAGTGGGTCAGATGCATGCCTGTGCTTGTGAATACTTGTGGTGAGATGGTTGGCTAGAGCAGCAGGGGGCAGTATGGCTGAGGGGCCCAAGCTCTGAGCTCAGGATCCCCAAGGACAGGTGACCTGGGCCAGCTGGGGTGAGGGATAGGCACTTGGCAGTCAGGGCCTCAGGGAATGGGAAGGATTCACTGGGTCACTGCGGACAAGGTACCGCCTGCAGTCCAGAGGAGCTACACTACCAGGGAAGGTGGTAGTGTGGGCCTTGGGGCTGTGTCAGGAGCCTAGGGAGCCAATGAAGAGTGTTGAGCACAGGGGTCACCTGCTTGCTGGTCGGGTGGCAGCAGAGAGGCCTGGGGCTGTTGGCTGAGGTGTGGAAGGTGGCTGGGGTGGGGGTACGAAGGAGGAGGCGGAGCCCAGGCCCCTGGGGACTCCAGATATGGGAGGGGTGGGTGGGGAGCCGGAGGGGTCTGCAAAGGTGACACTGCTGGGTGATAAAGTGAAAGGAAATTCAGAACAGCCAAGCCAAGCTCATCTTGAGAGCAATATAAGCAAATCTTAAAATATTATTGGGAAATGAACCACGATTGAGTTGGAAATAACAGTTGATAGGACTAGAAACTCCCTGAGGGGTTAGAGAGATCCCAAAGGCCCCTGCCCTGGGAGAAACTAGGACATGGGGGTGGCGACCCATGTCGGTCCACAGAGGCAAAAAAGGAGCAGCCAGGGGTTTTGCCGGCCTCCCCCTCCCCGGACTGGGCTTCAGGAAGGCAGCATGGGGCGTGGCGGGCAGCAGATCAGATGCAGGGAGTAAGGCCGCTGGCACGCCTGGAGTCCCTCATCCGTGGGGGGCTGAGTGCCCTGCCTGAGGGCCCACCCATGGGGGAGCATGGGAGGCTCTGTGACTCTGTGAAGGTGGCAGAGGGCAGCACAGGCTGCGGTCCCTTAGGTCGCTGTCCCCAGGACTTGAAGTGGCAGCTCCGCCCCAGGCCACAGCAGAGGGGTGTCCCCTAATGCTGCCATACTCACGACCCTTCTATCGATAGAATATTGAAGCAATGTGATGAGAATAAAAGATCATAATGAGGCCACTCATAAATATAACAACTCGTCGAACCCCCCCGGGGGCCCCCCCCTCCCCCCCCCCCCCCCCCCCCCCCCCCACCGCCGCCCCAGCTCCTGCTCATCCGTCCCCGTCGCAAGTCCTGTACCACCCGGGGCGCTTCCCGAGGACCTGGAGTCCGAAAATGATGTCCTGGTTACCGCTGTGTTCTAGTGCATATTTAGAAACATCCAGAAAGAGGACGCTTTTATGAAAAAATGAAACAAAGCCTTGGAAATAGAAAATAAAAGGGACTTCCTGCATCTCCTGTCTGTTCTGGAACACTGGCGCGGTGGAAGGAGTGGGTGGGACTGCGCCGAGCTCCAGGCAAGAAAAAGCAGCGGCCGCTTCCAGGCCCCAGCCCTCGTGTGGCAGCCCCAACCCCTACCCCCTCCGGCTGGAACTGGACCCAGCTGAGGCCCCGTTCTCCACCTCCATTTAAAATGAAACCCTGATTCAAACTTTACGTGGGCATTTTGGGTCTAAGGAAGAACAGAAGAAATCTAATCAAAATATACCGTGAAGCAAGACTTGGGGGGAGAAAACCTGAAGCACAAAGAACAGGTGGAGCTGAGGAAGAACAAGGCGAGAAGGGCTAACCCCAGGAGAGGACGCACCTGTCCTCCTTGGCCTCAGTGATCACAGTGATGAAGGATGTAGAGTCTTCCATGGCGTCGAAGTACTCGGTATCTTCATCTTCCTCACTGTCCTCTCCTTTGGGAGTTAAGAGGCTTCCTGCAGATATGTGAGAAACCGCTGCCTGTTTGCAACACTGAAAACTCACTCACCTGCCTGAGGAAGTCCAGAGCCCAAAGGGTGCCCCCCACTTTGGACCCTGCCCCCTGCCTCCACCGGCCCCTGGTTCCCTCCCCACTCCGCTCACCTGGTCCGCATTAACCTGGCTGTGGCTCTGCCCTCACTCCCCTTCCTGGAATGAGCTTCCCGCTCAGTGCTCTGGCTCAGAGGCCTGCCTCCTTCTGGAAGCCTCCCTGATCTCTCAGCATGCTGGTCAGTCTGTCCGGGGCCTAGCTGCCCTTTCTGACCGACCTGTCACTCCCAGCCCAAGGCTAGGTGGGCCGCCACCTGGCACCAGGGCAGCCCTGCCACAGAGAGACCCTTGGGCTCACTAGACTTTTCTTGTGAGAACTGGAACCTATTAAGCGTCTCCTCCTTCAGCTCAGGTGATGCTCCCAGCATCCTGGGATCGAGCCCCACAGCGGGGAGTCTGCTTCTCCCTCTCCCCCTGCCTCTCCCCCTGCTCATGCTCTCTCTCTCTGTATCTCTCCATCTCAAATAAATACATATAATCCTTAAAAAAAAAAAAAAAAAGAACTGGAACCTAAGCGCAGGGAGCTAATTGCCCTTTGGCGGTGGGTGTGGGAAGTACAAAGCCACAGAGGCAGGCCCAAATGTGGGCGTGTGAAAGGCTCTGTGGATGGGGTGCTGTGTAAGAACCAGCAGGCAGAGGGAGGCGCAGGCGGAGCACGGGTTGGGCAGCCCTCACGCTCTCACCTTCGCTGAAGCTCTTGGTGGGGTTGGCGGCCCGGCCGGGGGCGCTGCGGAAGGCCCGTTCGAGGCTGTTGTGCTGCCTGGCTAGCTGCTCTATGGTCTCCTCCAGGTGGATGCGCTGCTCCTGCTCATACTGTAGGGCGCGCTGCCATTTCCGGCTGTGTATCTCCGCTAGTTCCAAGAAGTCTCTGCAGGCCTGGGGGCGGGGGCACGGAGTGGCCGGTGGGCACAGGGCCTGGGGGAGGGGCCTGTCTGCCCCCCACCCCACACCCCACCTGCCAGTCAGTGAGGAAGGCCCTGGGGTGCTCAGAAACACCTTTGCTGCCCCCTTTGGCTTCTGTGGGGACACGGGGACTCTTGCTTTCTCCGAGCCAGCCCCGGGACGGGTGTCTGCCCTGGCCGGCATCCCCCAGTCAGGATGCCATCCGAGAGCACCAAAACTGGCCTCTGGCCAGCGGATGCTGGGTTTTCAGATGGCTGGGGCCCGAGTTCAGCTGCCGCCTCCCCACTGTGCGCCGGACCCGGGGTTTGTCACGACCTCTCTCCCCACGAGAACCCGAGGCATACACGGGGCTCAGGCCAGTCCCTGCCCTTGGCAGGGAAGGAAGGAAGGCCACATTCTGCTATACTTCCTGGCTTAGAGACGTAAAGGGTCTTGTCTGGCACAGAACTGAGACTGGGCCTTTCCACAAGGTTACCTCAAAGTCTGTATCACATAACTCTGCTTTTAAAGTAAGGTTCCCCCTTCAAACTTGGGGCCTACTCTGACATCCAGATTCTTTCCAGCTTCCCCGGGCCGTAGGTGGTTCCACCACACTCTAATGAAGCAGGGGTTGGTCGTTCTGCCCCTGTCATCCTCTTGGGCAGGAGGGCCCGGGCTCAGCTGTCCCTGGAGGGCAGGGAGGGCCAAGCCGGGGACCTCGGGGTTTGCCCCTTCTGGACTCCTTTAACACAGTAGGAAGCGACACATTTCCTCGGCGGTGGTCTCCGGCCGCCCCTCCCCGGCACTCCCTTCCCACACACATCACACTGTCTGACCCCGACAGAGTCGAGCTTTCCTGGAGGGAGACAGGCACACAGCCCCTCATCTGTGACACAGGGACAATGCAGCACTATCCTGAGGGCTGTCAGGAGGAACCAGGGAGGTGATGTGGAGCGCTGGGCCAAGCAGCCTTCCACAGACACTCCCTCGGGGGCACCAGGGACATGGGCAATCCCCCCGCCCCGCTAACCCCGCTGCTCGGACTTCTCCCATGTCTCCCCCCAGGGAAGGCTCCCGAGCATCTCAGCCAGGTCCCCTGAGGCACCCACCCACCCCACCCCACAGTCTCGTGTCTACAGATCAGCTTCTCTGCTCACTGTGCCGGTTTCTCTTCGTCCCACGGAACCCCCAAACACAACAGCTGCTCCGAGCATTCGCTGGATGAGGGAGCACCCTGCTGAGGGGTGGGTGTCGGGGCCTCGCAGGCCCCAGCAGGCATCTCTCTCCTCAAGCCTTCCCCCCTCGTGCCTTCCCTCCTCTTGTCTCACCTCCCAGCCCCCCGTGCGGAGCGGGCTGGGCAAGGCTTCCTCCCCGACCCCCTCACTCACACACACCATCCCAAAGATGTGATGGGGACCCAAGGAAACCAGCAAAGTAGAGTAAAAAAGGCTTGTTATCAGGAGTGGGAAGGCCTGGGTTCCTGCACAAGCCACTCTGCCCCTCTGAGCCCATGTCCTGTGAGACAGAACGCTCCTATCTGACCGAGCCTGCGCTCCCAGGTTCCCTGTCCACCCCGGCCCAGCAAAATCCTCAAGGTAGGAGGAGTGGGATCATCCCCAATTGACATATGAGGAGACTGAGGCTCAGTCTCCAGCAGCTCCCCTGAAAGGCTCTGGGGAGGAGGTGTATTCACTCCACCTCAGATTCAGGAGCTTCCCCACTCTCCCCGAAAGGTCCCTGCCTGGCCACACCTAAGCCACTGTAACCAGCTTCTCCAGAAGGGGCAGGGATTTATACTGGCAGGTGACCCGGCCCAGGTTGGGGCGGGAGTAGAGAAATCTCCTTATGCGTTTACGAGGCTCTGGAGACAAGAGAGACTGCACCACAAGAGCAAAGGGGAAAAGATGAATCAGGCTCCCTCTCTCCCAGTCTTGAGGTTCTGAGGTGCTCGAGCTCTTAGCTGCCTTAGAAACGACCATTTTCTCTTCCAAGGGAAAATGGAATGTTTGTCGTATTTCGAGGAATAGCTGACAGCCTCTCACAGACCTGGCCCTAAATCCTCTCCAGCCTCATCTCCCGGGGCCCCATCATCCCCATGCTACTCGCGTGTGGCCGCCAGGCACATGTCACCCTCGCCTCTGGCTCCATCCCAAACACATCTGCTTATTCTGTCACCAGCCCCACCTCCCGCACGCCACACACCTCCGTGGCCAGAGCCATCTGGGGCATTCTTGCAAGCATGGAGGTCGCTGTTTTAATGGAGGCTCAGGGAGGCCAAGGCACTTGCCCAAGGCCACAAGGCAGTGTGTGTAGGGCCGGAGTCAAAGTCCCCGTGGACCTCACCTGCAGTCTCCCAGGGCTGGGAACCAGCCCTGCCACCACTCTGTACAGCTAGGTTTCACGGCCTGGGGGCCCCTTGAGGGATTCTGTGGCCTTCCTGGAGAGGGAGCCGGGCTCCAGGAGATGCTCGCTAGTAAGGATGTCAGGGAATAACCCTGTTCAAGCACCAGGACTCAGCCATGCCCCCGCGACACCTGCTCCCAGCACCCATCCTTGCGGCTGAGGACACTGCCCACTACCCCGGTGGCCAGGCCTGCTGGCTGACGGCCTGGCTGGCTGTGACCTCCACCTCGCCGCCACCGCAGGCCCAAGGGTATGGAGCAGCAGGGGACGGGAAGCCAAATCCCCAGGACAGCTGGGGCCTCACGTAGCCGGGCTGGGTACATGAAGGTCATAGAGTGTCACAGTCCCCTAAAGACGAGGGCAGGGCAGAGGGTGCCGCACGCCGATAGAGAGGGGCTCCTGTGGCTGGACCAAGGGCTTTGCCACTGCTCCTAGACGAGGGGTCATCTGCAGCAGAGGAAGCGGCCCGGTCACCGTATGGGCTGCGGAGAGCTCATCCACCCCTCCCACCCTGCTGCGCCTACCTGGTGTCCATCCTCAACTCTCAGGGTCTCCTCTGCCACGGCCAGCCTTCTCTAGGCCCCATCCCAGCCACGCCACAGAGAGAGGCAGGCGCTGGTCCGTCCCTGCTGCCCTGGAACGCTGAGCTAGGCTGTGCAATGTGTGTTCACTAAGCTGGATTAGGCTGGGGGCCTGCCGGGGGGCCGGCTGGGGGCAGCTTCCAGGGGCCCAGGGAGGGGCCTGGCTGACCCACACCCTGAACATGGTCACATTTCCCCTGAGGCTCTGCCACAATTTTCAGAGAGCTCGTGCCCAGCCCTGAGCAAGAGCAGTTTCCTAAGCCACCCCGAAGTCCTCTACCCACACTAGCTCCTGAACAATGCAAGGGACCAGGAATGGGCAGAACAAGGAGCCCAGCCTCTGGGCCCCTCATGGGCACTGCCTGCTGCCTACCCTGGGCCAGGCCTAGAGCCTCCTGGGCCTTGGTGTCCTCATGGGAAGAACAGAGAGCCGAACCCCAGGACTCCTGCAGAGCCCCTGATTCTGTGACCCACTGAGTGATCGCCCTCTGGGTGGGAACAAGTTTCCAGTTTCCCAGCCCTGTCCCTTCCTCCTACTCCCACGGCTGTTGAGAGGATCCCTGAGATGAAGAGGTGTGGGGTCCTGTGGGCAGTGTGGGGGTGGGGAGCCCGCCAAGCTGCCCCAAAGCAGAGTGAGAACCCAAAAGCCCAGTACAGAAAAGACAGCCTCCCCCCTCCCCCTGTACTGGGGCTGGCTCTGCTTAGCAACAGGCTGGGGGGCTGGTAGGCCCTGGCTGCCCCCCAGGGGCTCTCCCTTCTCAGAAGCCCCACCTGGTGAAGGGGGCTGTGAGGCCTGCTCACGCAAGCCGTGTGAGCTCCAGAGGGAGATGCTGCTGGTCATCCTGACAGAGGCCCCGTGGGACGGATAGAGTGTCTCTGAACTGGAAACCTTTGCCCGCCTGTGCCCAGGAGGAAGGAGGACAAACTCTAATCGCTTTTATTGTTCCTAATCCTAATCCGGACAACCTTGCCGTTCCCCAAGTATGGGCGGGTGAGTAGGGCGTGGGGTCAGCCAGCCTGGATCCTATGCCCGTCCTGTGTGTGACCCAGGAAGCCTCTCAAGCTCTCGGGAGGGTCTGCAGAGCCGACCCTGCTGAGGCCTGGCCTTCAGGGACTGTTGGGAAGCATCATCTCCTGTGTTGTCACTGCCCACCAAGCCGGGGGCGTGAGGAAGTTGCCAGAGGACTGCGGGACGTTGGGGTGGGTGGTCCTTGGATTCATGGAGGAGGCGGGGAGATGGGCCAAATGCTCAGAGGTTCCAGGCTGGGCGAGTGCCTTGGGCTGACAGGGCCAGCTGGGCGACTGGCTCTGTCTCTAGCCACCAGCACACCGCAAGTTCTGGTAACCATGGATGCAGGGAGGGTGGGAGAAAGGGCTGTGTTTCCACCTGCAGCCAGACGAACTCGCTAGATGTCTGACTGCCATGCGTCTGGACTGCAGGGACCCTCAGGCTTTAGGGCTCCCAGGTGGATGGGTGGCTGGACCCTTCGGCTCTCAATGTCGCGGGGGCTGCCCATGCACCATCGACCTCCCCTGCACTGGTCTTCACATGGCCAGCAGGACTGTGGACCTGCCTCTCACTGGCCTTTTATCATAAAAGGAGCAAATAGGACAAAGTCGTGCAGAGTCCTGGTTTCCCTGAGCCGCTGTGCCTGGCCAGAAGCTCACACCCGGGGACACACTGGGGTCAACAGGGTCCTTCCTTCTCCCCCTCACCGAGGAGCAGCAGGCTGCCCTCAGTTTGTGCCTCCCAGAGGCAGGAAGGGGCAGTGCTGAGATTCAGGCCAGGCCTGCAAGGCTCAGAGGCTGCCAGAGCAGGAGATGCACAGCCATCTCAGGCCTCCAAGACCGAGAGTGGGGACCCCCGGAGCCGCGACAGCAGCGCTGGGCTAACCTGGGGGTTGGGGTGGGGAGAGTTCCTCTGGGTCAGGCCCAGCCAAACTGCCATGCTGCGTCTTCAGCACCGTCCTGGCCCCTAGAGGCCGAGCAGCTCCCAGGCCAGGCCGGGCCAGCTACTCCTCCTCACACAGCACCCATGAACAGACTCAGCGCCCATGGGGGCCGGCCCTTCCCAAACACCGAGGGGACGGTCATGGCTTCTCCCTGATGTGACTCACTGGTGGCGCTGGAGAGGCAGCTTTTCACTTCACTTCAAACTTTAAAATAGCCCTTTCCATGTTCAAAATAGTTTACCCCTTGCGCACAGGAACCAGCACCATCTGGCCGCCAGTTTGCCGACTGATTTTAAACAGTTATGGAATCTATCTTTATTCATCTCCCCAGGCCCCAAATGAGCAAGCTGTCAAGAGCAGAACAGTGGTCAGCTGGCCAGGAACCTGCCCACGGGCCCCAGAAGGACCAGGGAGGGCGGCTCCAGGGCCCCTCACCCCTGCTCTGCTTGGGTGGGTGCAAGAACCCCTTCGTGATCTCCAAATGGGCCCGAGAGAAGCCTCAGAGTATTTCTAGCAGTAAACAGCTCCAGTCTGGGGCTTTATTTCTATGATGCCCCAAACCTGAGGCCTTGGCCTAGCGCTTCGTCGATACCCACACACATCTCCCAGCTGGCCCTACTTGCCCCCACCCTGTCCACGCCCGCCTGCACTTTTCTCTTCCAGCTCCCTTCCGGTGGATCCGGAGCCAACCCCCGGCCAGGCTGGCTCTGCTGGTGCCTCTCCCCCCAGCGTCCCTGCTGTCAGAATCTGCACCCACGTCCTGCCCAAACAGCTCTACCGCAGGCCCCAAAAGGTGTCTCCCGTAAGCTGCTACCTTCCTGGGTAAACTGAGAGCCCCAGAGCGCACTGTCTGTCCCATCAGGCCCTTGGAAGTAGGCCTGGCGGCCATCTGCCCCCGCTGGGCACCTTGACCGTCTTCGTTTCCGGTGGGGCTCACCCACTGCCCAGCTCTGCTCACTCACTGGCTGCACAAAACCCGTTTCTGGGAAAGGCCCTCCCACATCCTACCCGAATCTGTGGGACTGACCGCTGGGCCCCTGTCCAGCACTGTGAGGGCTGAGGTGGGGATCAGACCGCAAGGGCCCCCCATTCCACTAGTAGCTCATGCCCGCGCCTTGCAGTCCCCCTGATAGCCCAGATCTCTCCCTGCACAGCCACTCTGCGGGCCCTGTTCTCAACACACCGAGCAGCCGGGCTAGCCGTGCCAGCCCCTTCCCTCAGTCCAAGCCACCAGCCCTCCATAGGCGACAAGGGGCTCCCAGTGCCTGCCTGCAGGCTCCAGTGCCTCATCTGTAGTCCGGGCTCCAAGCAGTGGCGGGGGGGGGGGTGGCTCTTGCTAAAACGTGGGTCGGACCTCTGTCCTTGGCTGCAGGAGCCTCATTCAGAGTGGAAAGCACGGTGTTCTCCGTAAGTGTAAGCACCCAAAGTGTCCTGTGAGCGCTCTGGCCCCCCAGGCCTCCCCTCCATGCCTGCCACCGCTCAGCCCGGCCTCCCGCTGCTCCAGGCCTGCCTGAGAACCTAGGGGTGGCTCTTTGCCCCACCTCCCCTCCAGCCCGTGTGTCCCCGGGGCCTCCCGCCCCACCCCACCAGCCTGCTCTGCTCCCCCTGGTCTTTTGGCCGGAAGCATGCCTCATCGTCTGTGTGGTTACATTTCCCCGAGGGGACCCAGGTTCCAGAGGTTGGGCTTTGTTCGCCGTGTGCCCAGGGCCTAGACCAGGGAGGGATCACGGAGGGCCTCCCCCCACCACCCTGCTGCAAAGCGCTCAGCGCACGTAAGCCAGGCTGGCCTGAGCTCACGGCGCCTAAGGGCCCTGGGGTGGCCCTGTGGCTGGAGGGGCTGAGTCCTGGGCCCCAACACGAGTCACCAACTCTGAGGAGCCTCTCACAGCTCAAGGGCGGAGGCTGTGTCAGGAGCAACCTGCCTTGTTTGGGGGCAATTCCCCCCACCGCTGCAGGGGCCTGGAGGAGCGGCCGGTGGGGAGCAAGCCAGAGGCTGCCAGCCCGCTGAGGGGCTCGGTGCTGGAGGGACATGACGCCAGCCCTGCGGGACAGGCTCACCCCCAGAATGTCCGCGGTGATACTGAGGGTTTCTTCTGCTGGGGGCAGGGGCCGTGAGGCCAGAACACAGGGCTCATGGGCAACCCGTGGGAAGCCCGGGTCACCCAGGAAAGCGCAGGTGTGCTGGACCTGATGACGGGTGATTCCCCTCAGCCCTTCTGCACAGACCCCCCAACCAGCAATGCAGGCGGCCCAGGGCCCGGTGGCTGTGACCCCAAGTGCTCATCTAACAGCCAGGCCTGCCCCCCCGCCCCCCAGGCAAAATGACTGCTCTGGGCCTCAGGGTGGCACCTGACTAATACAAACGATGCTGATGACAAGGAAGGCACGACGCCGCCAACCTCAGGTGGCCGTTGTGAGGTACCGGGAAGAAGCTGGGCGGACTGCTGTTTTATCCCACTGCCTTCCCTGAGGTCTGTCCTTCACACCAGGGCACTCTGCTTTACCCCAAAGATAAACGTACAGGAAAAGAGAATGAAACTGGAATTTATTATTTTCCTTTATGGAAACGAATACCCAAAGCCTGAGCCGGGACTACATACTAATTTAATCACGCTCCACCTTACACCATGGGGACCAGCCTGACATGACCGCACACCAGGGATGTCCTGGGTCCCAGGAAGGCCACCGACCGCCGGCCGCGCTGAGCTTCCAAGCTCTGTCTACGAACCAAAGTTGTTTCACCGGGCTGTGAGGTCCCCCCTCAGCGGCGGGCTAGTTCAGTTACCCAAACAGGAATCGACGCAGGGGACCACACGCAGGCTTTGATCAGACTCGCAAAATCCGCCACCGGGGAGCTCTGCCGCTCGTGATGCCACCCCGGCCCTGTGTTTCCCCCACCTGCTCGCTCTCACTTGTTGGCCGAGGCTCCTGATGCTGGGCACCGTGCTGCACACGGAAGCTTCGGGGCTGCCTTGCAGGCGGCCCAGGCCAGCAGGGGGATGGGCAAGATGCTGCAGCAGAAAAGCCCCTCAGACGCCGAGGCCCCGTGGACAGATATCACTGTTTGCACCTTCTCTCCCCACCAGTAAAGGCTCTGCTCCATGGCCACTACTTCTGCCCTCTGCAGGCCTGCCCTGGCTCCCAGGGTGTCCAGCTAGCCCCCCCAAGGGTCACTCTGTTGGTGGGCTGTGCTCATCTGGGCTTGAGCCCCTCTCCCGGCCGACTGGGAACCTCCCCAGTCCCTCCCCAGGCCCTCTAGACACCTGGCCTGCAGAAGTGGGCCTGTGAGTTGCTGTCCCTGCTGCCCCCATGTGTGACAGAGCGTCACTAGGCGGGTCCTCTGGATTGTGAGCTCCAGGAGCAGAGCCGAGTCCCTGCCTGGCACAAGCCCTTCCCAGTGAGAAGTCGCTCAGGTCTGGGTTCAATTCCCAACGGGCAGGACTTTCCTAACTGCAGGAGCCACGTGGACACGGCTTCATCAACCAAAACCACAAGCGGAGGGCAGGAGGCCGGGGCTCAGTACAGCCCTCCTGCGAAAAACCCAGTTATGACTTCATTTCATAAATCACGCTTCCTATTTCTCCGTGGCCAGGTTGGGTCATTTCTCTGCAAGACAGAGTGACGAGTGGTGTGGGGCAGTGACGAGTGGCTCTGGCCGAGGGCTGCGTGCTGGACCCACTTTCTCACTGACCTTGTCCAAGTGAGGAAATGGAACAAGAATGGCTTTATAAATGGTAACAGCAGGCAAACATGAGTCGTGGGCAACTTAGAATTTTCTTTTCTGAGATATGACACCTGTTTTGGTTCCAACATCACATATTAGGCACTCCCACTGGGCTACTACTGTTGGGGACACAGGTGAGTTAAAATCCGAGTCTCACTTTGGGGACACAAAGCCTGGGGGGCAGATGACAAAGTAACAGGGGAAAGTGCACAGTGGGCTCAGCAAGGCCCAGCAGTGCCTGTGGGTTCCAGAGGGTTCTAGCCAGAAGGAACGGCTTCTGACAAGGAGCTTGGACAGCCTCCCAGCCCTGGGTGACATCCATGTGGGGTTCTAGAGGATGAAAAGGGATCCACCAGGTATCTAAAGGGTGGGGAAAGTTCTAGAAGGTACAGCACAGGCAAAGACACAAAGAGGTGGAACACTGTGGCACTGTTCAGCATTCCTGATCCAGACACTTCCTCTGAGCATCCTGTTCCCTCCAACACTTACGGAAGGGAAGGGGCTGTGCTCGACTCGAGGTGAGTTTCACCGCATCGGCCCCCTGGGGGCAGTGGCACAGGAATGGGCTGCGTCACTAACCACGGTTCCTGGGGTCTTAGGAATTGTCCAGAGAGCCCCCTCCCTGTCCTGCTGGGAGCTAGGGATCTACAGGCTTGTGAAGGTCCCCAAAATACCCTTTCCCAAATTTGAAGGAGATTCGATTGTCCCTCTGACCTTTCTCCTGAAGGATGAACAACCCGATTTTTGGCCATCTTGGGTAAAAGTGAAGGCGACGCAGCTGATCCCTCTCTGTGTGGGAAGGGTGCTGCTTGCCCAGGGCCCTCTAAAGGATGCATTTCCCTGTAGGCTTTGGCCAGCCATCCCTCATTTTCTGCTCCACTTATATGACTCAGGCTCAATCAGAGCCCACGAGGTGGAAAACCACAGCCATTCACAATTCACAGGAGGGGGGCCCTGCCCTAAAGTGGGAGTGGGAATAGATTCCCCAAACTCGGGCATGGGGGATGCTGGAAGCTTCCCTAGAGAGGGTGTGTATCATTAAGGCCGGGGGTGGGGGGCGGGTGGAGTTGCAAAGGGATCTCAGCAGTGGGAAGAAACAGGTTCCTCCTCTCACAGCAAGAACTGGAGTGACCTGGGGGATCATGGTCTGTGCCTTCTGGGGACAGCGGGGGTGGCTTCCACCCATCCTGAGCCCCCAGCGTCCCAGGAAGGGCCCTGGTATGGCTGCAGCCTAAAGGTAAGAGACATACCAGGGACTCAGGTTCCTGAGACTGGGGGCTTTGCCCTGGTGGATACAAGGCCACCCAGTCCGTGTGCTGACTGCAGAGGGGAGGGGGTCTCATCCTCACTGCGTCTGAGAGTGTAGGGGCCAACACTCCCCCACTGAGCCACACAGACCTGGCCTTGCATCTTGGCTCAGATACCTACCAGCTGGGTGACCCTGGGCAGCTCAGGTGACTTCTCTGAGCCTCAGTTTCCACTTTGCACTAACAATACCTAATGGTATTAATGAGGTTGTAGCAAGGGGTGAGTGGTCTTGGGTGTGAATGTGCATGGCTTCGTTAGTTACAGATCCCTGGTCCAACCCCTTCCTTGTAACAGGGGTGGAGGCCAAGGCCTGGCCAGGGGTGGGGATGCTTTGTCCGGGAGGCCTCTGCACACAGTGGGAGTTGAGACATTTGGTGCGTGACAACCGCGTACGTGAACTACCCATCCAGAACTGACTCGGTTCCTGCCAGGCGAGGAGCGGCATCACGAAGGGTCCCCAGGAGAAATGCGGGGCCTCCGCCCCAGTCTGAGCTCTGAGCACAGCCTGCTGGGGCCAGCCCCTCACTTCTGGGTGCGCCGCCCCCCGCCACCCAGTGGAGGTAGGTGGCAGGGGCCCTCTCATCAGGTTCAGGCCAGCAGGGGGGCGGAGCCCAGCCCAGGGTGCAGCTCCCCGGCACTTGGGTCGACTTTCTGGGTGCTGGAACTGCACACAGGCTTTTGTAACCCACCCCAGGGGCTTGCTTCCCATCAAACAATTCATTATGCACTTAGATGGTACACGGTTTTTATGGCTTCCTAACACAGAGGAGCCTCTGATGCCCGATAAAAGATTTCTGCTAAAAACACCAGCTGAGAAGCTCATTATCTGGGAAAAGCCGAAACTGCTTACTCAAGACAAAGCGGCTTTGGTGTCAGCGGGGGGGGGGGGGGGCCCTGCCAAGGAAGCAGGGAAGCCACGGGCAGGTGATGGCTTCCGGCCTGGGTGGGGAAACACAAGTGCGTCATTCTGTCATCAAGTGCTTCCTATCTGGGCCTGTCACCAGAAGGAGGGCAGTGACCCAGACCCCGAAAGTCTGGGGGCTGTAAGGAGGCCGGCAGGCCCGAGCGAGCAGGGAAACACGGGACGACGTGAGTACAAACCAAGGACGGGACCGACTCGCAGGGCAGCCTCTCAGCGGGCACGCCCCAGATGCACCCCCAGATGCACCCCTGAGGGCCGTGGACAAAGGTCTGCGCTGGCTGAGCGCAGGGAGCCGAGCACCTGCAGATGGTGCGTCCCAACAGCCTGGGAAGAGGGTGCACCTCCTCAGCCACAGGTCCCAGGGTATGGATTCCTCAGGCTTCCTCCTGCACCGGGGTGGTCCAGTGGCGGGGCGGGGGAGGGCTGTGTGGGGGGGTGTGGGGGTGTGCGGGTGGTCTACTCTACCCACAGGGACTGCCCACAGTCCCAGTGAATCAGGCTTGGGGCAAGTCTCTGTGGCCACAATTTCACCCAGGGGTCTTGGCCCGCCGTGGGCTCCAGCCTGCACCTTCCCACCCTGTTCTCGGCCTACAGCCTAGTCCCGACTCCTGGCCCTGCTCTCGTTGGCTCCCCTTGATTTGGGGGCTGGGCACCGGCACTACCCATTGTCTCTGACCAGCCTGATGGCCTGCCTGAGCCACCTTCTCTGGACGTGGGCCGCCTCCTCTGAGGTGGCCTCCATTTCCCCACACCTCCCCTCTCTGGTCTCCTTGCTCCCGGTGTGCCCCTCCTGGGGGCTGTCCGTGGCAGGAGGCTGCAGGAGTCAGACCTGTGTCTGCAGGGTGGAGGCGAAGAAGAGCATACACATCTGGGGAGGCGGGGGACTGAGGAAGAAGGGCCCAGAAGCACAGCTGAGCATTATATTCTCTGCCACCATGGAGAGGCCCTCCCAGCTCCTAGTCACAGCAATGTGGCTTCCAGAACTCTGTGGAATGTGGCGACCCCCAAGGCTGTGCCTCTCAGTTTACGGACTGTGGCTACTCATCTGGCTACTGTCAGGTCGGCATGACCCGTGGCAGGCTCATCTGCAAGCTCTTCTGGCTACGGGAACCCACAAAGCCAGGCTTCCAGCTGCATACCTGCCGCTGTGCTTGCTGGGCCCTGAGCCTGCTGCTTCTGGGCGGCATTCTGGGGGGGAAAGAGCAGGAGCGGCTGCTGCGCACCAGCGTGGCAGCCTTGTCCCTACTGTGTGGGCAGCTTGGGGCCTTGGCCCTCCTCGGCTGGGCCCGAGCCAGCTGCCAGCCTCCATCAGGATTGCACGCCCCACTCCGGTTCCCACCAGACAACTGCAAAGAGGGCAGGAGGCTTTGGGAAATGACCTGAAGTCACCAAGAAATGGAGCCCTGGTTTGTCAAGCACCCTGGCCACCACCTACTCGGGGACCGTGGTGCCGGTGACGGGGAGCCCTGTGCCAAGTGGGTGGGCACTCACATTGATCATAGCATTTGACGTGATGCGAAAGAGGGTGGCCCGCTCATTGACGACCTTCAGCTTCTCGCTGCTCTCATAGGGGATTTTGAGGCCGTCCAGCTCACTCAGGGAGCGCTGGAGTGCAGCGCCATGCTTCGCAATGAGATCATTGCACGTGCTGAGGTCGTCTAGCTTCAAGGAGAGGCTCTTGATGGTGCAGTGTAGCTCGCTCTTGTCAGCTGGAGAGGCAGTCTCGTCGTCGTCGTCCCCAGAGTCATCTGCAGAAGGAAAAAGAGTTGCCACGGTTATTAACTGGCCAACAGAGCGCCAAGAAGCCCACGTGGCCTGGGTCTGGGAGGAAGGAGCAGGTAGAACGTCTCAAAGCAGAGGGCCCTACATGGTGCCAGCTCCTGCTCCTGGTCAGCCCTCCAGGGTGGGCATGGGCCCTCGTGAGTCAGTGGGAGGGATGGAAGGGGGGGACCAGCTTGACAGACCACGCCTGGCCCGCACTTTGGAGGGGGCAGCCCTGCGGGCACCCGCCTGCGTGCGGGGCACCAGCCCCCTAAGCTGCGCCACGCAGGCCAGGGTGGACCGAGCTGGGTGGAGAGCTGGAGATTGCCGCGAGGAGCAGCTCCTATCGCAGACCAGAGACCCCGGATGAAGGCCGGCTCCTTTCCACGCATCATGGGCCCAGCCTAAGCCGACCCGGACTTTCCTGCCGGCCTCACTCTGCCCTCTGCTCTACGACCACATCCGGCCACGCCGAACTGCCCCTGTTCCCTGCAACACCTGAGTGCTCAGGCCTGGGGCCTTTCCCACGGCGTCCTCACTGCCTGGAACCTCCTCCTACCTCCCCCACCTCCTCAGAGGCCTCACCCCTACCCAGCCCCAGCCCGATGCCCCCGATCTTCAAAGCCTGCCTGAAGACCCCCAGGCCAAAGTCATCCTCCCCGCCCCTGGCCATCCTCCTGCAGGTCCCCACCCACCTCCCCGGCGCGAGCAAGGCCGCTCTCATTTGTCCAGACACGGGCTGTGGCATCTCCATGGCCTCGTCAGGGTAGGGACGATACCATGCCCCAGGGACAGACGGGCAGCTAAGGTCACGCCCCAGGCCACCCGGCTAGTCTGTCTGCCTCTGCAGCTGCCCTCTTCATGCCAGGCCGGCTGCTGGGGCCTCTGTGAGCGGGCCAGGCGGGCGCCCCGTCTCCTCCTGGCCCATCCCGCTCACCTCTCACACAGCCGCCCGGGCGCCCTCGGGGTGGCCCTTCCTGGGAGTCCAGGGTGCCTTGGAGCCCAGCCCTCTGCCAGCCCTGCCTGTGTTGAGAGGGCCACAGGGTAGTGGGGACCTCGGGGGGAGGGGGACCACCGCGGGTGGGGTAGGTGGGCAGCTGGCCCGGGCTCTGCTGCTGCGAAAGCACCAGGCTCGCGACCCTAAAACCTGCCACCAGCCCGCGTGCCTGAGCCTGTAAGCGCCAGGGGTTTCTGAGAGGTCTTGTTTCAGAAATCATCAGTTTACAAAACATTTTTCTTCTTTTTCTTTCTTTTTTTTTTTGTGTGAAGGAAATCTGTAACCCAAGATACAAGAGTTTTTAAAGAGGCACACGCTGTGAGGGAACAGATTTCTTCCCACAGCAGACAGGGTGCGTGGGGGTGGCCATGGCTGAGTGGCCACTCTGAGCGTGTCCTGAGCTGGTGGCGGCGCCAGGACCGCCGGTGGCGTGGGGCCTGGGTGGGCTGGAGGCTGGGGTGCAGCCCCCACTGGGGCTGTGGGCCAGCATCCAGGCTCGGGGCAGGGGCTCTCCCTCTTCCCACCACAGCCAGCCCGGGGACGGCTCGGAAACGGCCCGGTGCCCGGGGACCGCACGTGCTGCACCAGCCTCACCGTGGTCCGCAGACCGTGAGAAGTGAGGAAATGTACGTTCTCAGATGGGCGCTGCGGTTACGGGGTCAGAGCTGGATCCGAATCCGGGTCTGTTGAGCATCAGAGCCTGGGCTCTCAGTTATGATGTAATCTCCTGTCACCTTTCCGAGTTCAACACGTGTAACCCCCAGAACGGTCAGCCACCGAGCAGTCAGAACAGGGGCTGCTGTACACCGGGAGGGCCGTGTGGGAACACGCTGGCTGCGGGTCAGCCTGAGTGGGACCCTCCCCCCCACACACACTGTGCTCTAAGCAAGAAACACAGCTGGCCTAACTGAGCATCTGCCTGTGTGGTGGCCAGAGGTGGGTAACCACATTTCTAGTTAACTTGTTAATAAGCAGCTCCTAGGGTCCAAGTTCAGGTCCGGCGGCCAGAGACATGAGGATGTACTTGTTTTGCTCACAAACCATGGGCTGTGTTGGTGGGGGAGGGATGGGAAGATTCCTGGGTCAGCAGTTACTGACCAGCACAGTGTGTTCTATGGGGATGGGCAGGGAGAGTCTCTCCCAGAGGGTACAGTGAGATCGGGAGAATGAGGGAGGGAGGGAAAGAGGGCAGGTGCAGGGGTGGGGCAAGAGAGAGGGAGGGAGTGGGTGAGTGAAGGAATGAATGAGCAGGAGGCCTGTCCAGGGGTTCTGAGTGGCATGCACAGAGGTGGTGGGTCACACACGGGAGGGCAGCGTCTGGAGAAGGGCATGATCAGTAGGAGGGAGGAGCTACTTGGAGAGGGGAGTGGGAAAGGGCCTCTGGCTCAGCTGAGAAGCCTGGGCCTTTATCCCTTGGCAAGAAGGAGAGTGTGGGCACCTGAGCAGAGATCCATGGGAAAGATGAGCCTGGTGGCAAGTGGCAGGATGAGCAGACTGAAGGGACAGAGAGGCCAGAGTAGCTGGGGGGAGGCCAGGGGCTGGAGAGAACAGGACCTCTGAACCTAGCCCAAAAGTGCTGATGGCAGCACCCACCCAGCTCCAAGGCCATGACCGTCTAGTGACAGCCACGCTCCCAGGCAGTCCCGTCGCTGTCAGTCCTCGAGGACGGGGCCTAGCTGCCATGTGGCCTGCCATGTGGCCTAGCTGCTCACTTCCCCACAGTGTCATGGGCTGTTCAGACTCATACTGAGCGCAGCGCCGTGAACCCCCCCACTCAGGCCTGGGCGGAAGCCGAGCTGAGCCATGAAGGGGACTCTGCCTCTGCCATGATGAACTCCGACCATCCTGAATCTCCAGGTCTCAGTTTGAGGTCAGGGGTCCTTGCAAGGAGCAGACTCACATTAGAGAGAGAGATGAAACTCATTATCAGAGACGTAAATAAAACTACTTGCTGTGATACTACTCCGACTAGAAAAAGGAATGGATGGCATCGAATTAGCTTCAGCTTTCTGAAGGATAAACCAGCAGCTACCCCTCAAGAGGCACAGAAATGGCTCTTCAGCTTCCATGGCCCGCTTCTTCCTTTGACGGGAGAACTCCGGTGGGGAATTTGGTTCAAAGGAAGGCAAACACTTGTATGCATCAAGTTGTTCAGGCCTGTGGCTCTCAAGCTCATGGCCTTGGGGGTTCTCAAGCTTTTATGACCCCACCTGTCCCCTCTGTTCAGTCCACATCTCCACAACACAGCAAACATTAACCTATCCACAAATGTAAAATCCTATAGAGATTCTGCAACTCTATTAATACAAGAAGAGCAGCAACTGAAATCCAGGGCCAGGTCAAAGCCACGCTCCTGGGCCACAGAGGAGCCCCCTGCCTTCCCCCAAACCCATGTGAAGGCCACGACTTAGTACGATGAACAGCTCTTGGGGGAGGGGGCTGCCAGGGTGTCCTGGGGTGGCATAAAAATAAGGTGGTCAGAAAGAACTGGCTTGAATGCCTGAGTTCCCAGTTCACCTTGAGCTCTGCTGCTTTGTGGGGCTGTCTTCCTACTCTGGGCCTTGGAATCCTCATGTGTACAGCAAGAACAGCAACACCCACCTCACGGAGCTGGGAAGCACCTGGGTGTCAGGTGGGCCACATCAGGTGGGATCATCCCCAGCAGCCATCGCTGCCACACTGAAGGGTCTCTGAGCATCTGGCCTGGGAAACAAGATCTAACACTGGGAGAAGCATACCCTGGTTTTCAGGGGCTGGCTGAACTCAATGCCTCTCCATTACCTCCTAGAAAATGCTGGTCCTTTAAAGAAAGGAAGTCTACCTGAGCACTGGGAGGGTGCAATGTTTCATCAGCCAGGACCCAGTGCAGACCTGGGCTTGGCCCCAGCCAAGTTTCAGGGGAGACTGGGAAGGAGCCAATGGACCCCTAGCAGGTGGCGTCTCTGCATAAGGCACAGGGGTTAAGACAGGAGTGGGGGGGGGGAGGGGTAGGAAAGCGGCATTGTTGACATGCTCAGAGCCCTAATGTCCCCTTAGTCTCCGCTGCCTGTCTGCCAGGGCGGCTGTGGAGAGCATCAGACAATGTCCTACTTCTCTGGACTCCTCCTTCTTAGCTGCTGCTTTGTCTCTGTTCAGAACAACTGGTAGAGCTCTGGGGGAGGCATCGTTGGCCCTCAGATAAAGGACAAGTGTCTAACCATGAGGGTGCTCCCCGTCCTCACTGTCTCCTGCTCTGCTCACTTCTCCCATTTTCTTCAGTTGTGGTCAGCTGATACAAGGGTAGCAGGAGCGTTCTGGAAGCCTCTTGGACTGTCAGGTGACCCCACTCGTGGACTGGCCAGGCTGAACCCAAGAGGGTTCAGAGCACGGGTGACTTTAGGTCATGCCCATTGCATCCAGGCCCATGCCTTTGCTTTCAGATGGGAAAACTGAGGCCCAGACGGAGGAGAGGGGCTTGGTCAAGGTCAGATGCCGACCTTGGCAGCAGTGGCAGCTATGATGCCCCCGCTCTGTCTGATATGGCCCAGATCTTGGGTGGGCTCTTTCCAAATGGCTAAGATGCGTTTGCTGAGGGGTCAGAGCCTGGGACCCAGGGCAGATGACCCAGATACCTTTCGCAGGAGGGGAGGACGTGGGGGGGTGCAGCTTTATGCCCCTGCTATCAGAGTCTCCTCCCCAGGCGGTGGGAGGCCGGCCTCTGATCACATGCCACGACAGCTGCTGCTGTCAGGAGCCCACAGCGCTGGGCGGCCCTCAGGTCTGCAGGGCTGAGTGCTAGGGCTCACCTTCTCTCTCGGCACAGCCCAGGGGTGGGGGCAGGCAGGAGAGGACAGGGGACCACCTTTACCGGGCAGTGGGTGTGAGCAAAGCATCACTGAAAGCACCCCAAAGTGCACACGGCTCCTGTCCTTTGCTCGGTGAGGATCTTCCTGCCCCTCCTTCCTGCCAAATCTCGGTCCCTTCACCGGGGTGCATCTTTCTCCTTCTCTCCAGGACAGGCTGTCACGCTGGCCCTGCAGTGCCCCTCACTGCCTGCCACCGCTGAGCTCCCTGCAGTCAACTGCTCTGCTTCACTCATCTGGCTTCTGGCTGGCTCTGCACCGGGCTGGTGCCCTCTGGAAATGCTGCATGGACTGTACTCACACCCGACTTGGGTCTCAGCAACTCAGGAAGCAAGCTCTGGAAGAGGCAGCTTCCCACTGCCCAGCGATGAAGCAGCTGGATGAGAGGGCAGCGTCCTAACCTTGCACCCTTAGCACTCCCATTTTACAGGTGAGGAAACTGAGGCTCAGAGCAGGATGGGTCCTATGTGTCTGAGTGGCGGAGTTGGGGTGTCACCCCCTCCCCCCCACCCTGTCATCATGGCCATTTCCCGTCCCCCAGCACAGGCCAGGCAGAGGGGGATCTCAGTGCAGCTGGCCTGGGAGGTACTTGGTAAGGTCAGGCGAGGACAAGCGCCCACCCTTACCCTGCACAGTGACTTCTTTTTCTCCCAGGACTAATGCGAGCATCTCATCTTGCCCTCTCCCTGCTGACTTGCATCATCTCCCCTCCCCCTCCAAGACTGTCAGGCTTGCCAGGAAGAGGACAGAGCCCGAAGGTCTGCCCTGCGGGGCCCTACAGACCCCGCCACCCTGTGCTGTCCTCTCCACAAGAGGGCTGAGGCTCAGGGCACGGGGCTTCTTGGCCAAGACCACCAGAGTCAGGGCGGGAGCCCACATCCCCGCATGGCTGGCCTCCAAGGACACGGTTCGCAGAGGACAGTGACCCCGGGGAAGCTAACTGGAGGGACCGTGATGGGAGGGGAAGGACAGGAGAGCTGGAGGGGGCCTGATGAGGGCCCCCCGCGGGAGGCAGGCAGCAGGGGACTTCTGCCTCCCCAGCCTCTCCCGCCCCGATCCTCCCACATGGGCATCGCTCATGCCTGCTTTGCCAAGGACCAGCCGCTGTCCTGTTGTGCCTCCCAGCAGGGCTGCCGAGGCCATGCTTCCTCAGGCCTTGCTCTGGGCACTTCTCCTGGTGGCGTGCTTCCAAGGGCAGAGCAAACCTCCCCAGCAAAGCGGCTCGGCAGGAGCCTGCTGAGTGCGGCTTCTGAGACAAGGACGCTGGGCCTGGGACACGGAGAAGCCGACTCTGCCCTTCGACTTCCCCAGGGACAACGCCGGGCCAGAGGGCCTGCACCTTCTAATGAAAATAATTTCTCAGTAACTGCGGGGGAACTCGGCCTGACATTCCTCGGCCAGGGGCACTCCCAAGCTCCAGACTGCGGAACACGAAAGAACAAATCGATCCGGCCTCTGAGGCACACTCGGAGCTCGAGACGAGGTGCAGGCAGCTCTTGGGACAGTGGGACCACATGAAACAAATGGGCCAGCCTATTCTCAGACACCACCATTTCTAGAAAGGTACTGATTCCTAACATACCCATCAATTTTCACCAGCCACACACAAGAATGAATTCTTTTTGTGAGAAGAGGATATATCCCAGGGCGCTGGGTGGCTCAGTCAGTTGAGCGTGCGACTCTTGATTTCGGCTCAGGTCCTGATCTCAGGGTCGTGAGATCGAGCCCCACAACAGACTCTGTGCTGGGCGTGGTGAAGCCTGCTTAGGATTCTCTCTCTCCCTCTCTCTCCTCCCTTCCCCCTCCCCCACCTGCTCTGTCTAAACACACAAACAAACAAACGGCAACAAAAAACAAAGAAGAGAATAAATCCATAAAACTCAGGTTGCCAATATTATAAGGCAGCAGCCAAAACTTGTCTGTCCATCTTGGTCAGCCAGCAGAGTCTGGCAGCGGCCTTTCATCCATGGCAAGCTCTCGGGTGTATGGGTTTCCAACCTTTAGTTGCCACACTGGCTTGGCTAGTCCCCCTCCCACCCCATTCATGTCCTTCCTGGAACTTCAGAATGTGACCTTATTTAGAAGGGTTGTTACAGATATAATTGGTTAAGATGAGGTCATACTGGAATAAGGTGGCTCCTTAATATGACTGATGTCCTTATAAGAAGAGGAGAAAAAACACAGAAATATACGTGATGATAGAGAGAGAGAGAGACTAGAAGGACAGTTGTGTTCACAAGCCAAAGAATGCCAAGGATTGTCGGCAACACCAGAAGCTGAGAAAGGCCTGCAACAGATTCTCCTCAGGCCCTCAGAGGGCACGGCCCTGCCAACACCTTGATTTCAGATTTCTGGCCTCCAGGACTGTGAGAAGCTAACCTTCTGTGGTTCTATGCTGTCAGGTTGTGGTGATTTGTTAGGGCAACCCGAGGGAACAAAAACGGTGGCTTAAAACAACACTCATTTGTTACCTGACAGCGTGGAGGTCACAAGTTGTAAAATCAAGGGGTTTCAGGGCCCTGAAATCAGCCCTAAAGTCAGGGCTGTGTTCCTCCTGGAGGCTCCAGGAAGAGTCTGTTTTTGTGCCTTCTCTGGGGTGTGGAGGCGGCCCACATTCCTTGGACTGTGGCCCCAGGCCCCATCCTCAAGCCAACACCCGACTCTGGCCCTCGGGCCTCCCTCCTAGAAGGACGCTTGTGATGACTTCGGGCCCACCTGGATAGTCCAGGAGAGTCTCCCCATCTCAGCATCCTTGATCACATCTGCAGGGTCCCTTTGCCATATAAGGTAACCTATGCATAGGTTCTGGGAATTAGGACTTGGATATCTTTGGGGGCCGTTATTCGGCTCCCACACCAAGGAGCTGTGGCTGAGCTCAACACTAGGCCACATTCTCACCTGCCATGGATCACCATGTTTGATTTACTGCCTGGGGGTGTGGTCCCTGGATGCTCTCCTGTTAAACATGGAGACCCCTCCCTGGGCACAGAGACCTCACAAGTCCCTGTGTAAACCGCCCCCCCACCGCCAAAGCCTGGCACAAAGGTCTTCCTACTGCTCAGAGAGGAGCTGGGGTCTGGGCCAGGCAGTCCTGCCTTGACCCCACGTGCCCTGGGGTAAGTGCGCTCATCCACGTGCGTGGGGATATCCACACCTGCTCTGGAAAACAATTTAAGTGCCTGGTGTGTAGCCAGTGCAGAGCCAGGACTTACTGGTCTCCGGCCCACCCGGATCCCGGTCATCCTTATTGGTACGGCTCACTTCTGTACAGAACCAGCCTTGAGCTTACTTCAAATCGTAGAGGCCTGGAGCCACAGGGAGTCCCAGTGTGTTGTCCCTGCCCCCTGCCCTTGCTCCCCACTTGGGGCACTCCTCAATGCCTTTCACGGCCAGCTCAGGCTGAGGAGCCCACTGGGGACCCACACCAGGGCTGGGACCCTGTTTCACCCTCTTTTACCAGGGGACTCCTGGGAAGGAGTGGGTTGCCATGGAAACACTACAGTGGAGCCAGGTAGGCTATATTTAGAAACAGATCTTTTCTTTTTTCATCTGTGGAGGAAAATGGATCAGGTTTCTGGGTGGGGGAGCCCTGTCAGGGGGCAGCAAACACAAGCTTGGAACCAAGAAACCAAAAGGCGGCACCGACTTGTTTGGAGGGGGCAGGGAGACATGGTGGGGATGTAGGAGTCAGAGGCCCTGGGGCCACCCCATTTTGTACTGTCTCTTGCTTGTTTCTCTGGGAAGCCTGGCTTTGCCCCCATCTGCCCATGAGCTCCTCGGAGTCAAGGCACAACATGGTCAGGGGACCCCTCCCCTCACACACTGTGCTGGAGATGAGAGCAGCTCTGGCTGTGGAGAGGCCTCAGGACAGGCAAGGTCAAGGCCAGGGGAAGCCCAGCGCTCACCCCGCCCTTTGCACCTGTACCCAGCACAAGCCTGCATGAGTTGTGTGTGTGTTGGGGGCGGTGGGGGGCGGTGGTGCTGAGATGGGTCCTGACTGCAGAGGCAGGGGACAGGCCTATAGGGCTGGAAGGACAAGCACAGGAGCCCCAGCAGGGTCCTGAGCAGGAACTCCCCCAGCCTACGTCCCACGCTCGCTCCATGCCCAGCAAGGCACCTGCGATTGCCGCATCTTCTTTCTCCTTCCTGGCTCTTCAGCTCACCCTGTGCCCCCTGCAGAGACCTCATGACCCCAGTGCTTTTCCACTTCGGCTCTATTCCCCGGATTTCTTTCCCCTTCTACTCCCGTCTGGCGGATGGCTACTGCCCCGAGGCCCAGGACACACGTTGTCTCAATGTCTGTGTGTCCTTGCTCACCCCAGGCCCTGTCCTGGCCTTCCACAGGGAGAGTGGGGAAGGACCCGCCCCTGCCATGGCGGGGGGCGGGGTGGGGGGCCCGCATTAGCGCAGCACGGGCTCCACCGCACCCGCGGCCTGCCACCCAACTGTCCCGTAGCAGCTGACGGGCACTTCCCTCACCAGCAGGACCAACCCTGACGCAGTGCCCCCTGGGCCAGCAGCGTGGTTAATGGGGACAGGCACTCCTTCCTTCCCTCCTTCCATGGCCACACCTCCCCGGGGCTCCCAGATGCCCCATGGGAGGGCTTTCAGTGCATCCCAAGCTGGAAGGACTCTGCGCAGGGAGTGCATCCTAGTATTTTGCGGCCTGGCTGTGCAGAGACAACCCACCGCAGGGCCTCTGGGAAGACACAGACATTGTGGGTTATCAGTTTCAAGCGAGAACCGCAGGGGCGCTGCACTCTTGGCAGAAAACAGCCATTTCCAATCTGCAAAGTTAGTGCCTCAAAAATTCAATTACAGCAGGTTTGGTGATTTTTATTTAGATTTCGGGAGCTTCGTTAAGCCACCGGAATTTGATCGTAGAATCCAATTAGCTGGCCGCTGTGAACAGAGGGCAACAGGCCCTGAGGCAGGTCTACAGGATATCAAGTGACTTCGTGGGTCTGAGAATGAACAGCCCGGTTGCTCAGTGGCTGCCTACTCTGCGCTTCCATATGTTGTGTCATTCCCACGTACAACACGGTATGCGGCAAGATTCACACCCCAAAGAGGGAAAGGTGACATGAAAGTTAAGGATCATGCCCAAGACCCCAAGGCCCCTAAGAGGGGGGCTGGAATTGGCGGTGTGGTCTTTACAGAGAGCCTGGTGGCACCTGCCACTCCACAGCCCCGGAGGCTGAGGGACAAGGGACGGCAGCAGCTTGCCTGCCCCCAGCCCTGAGTGAAGCCCACGCCTGCTGGGACCCTCCAACCTGGCCTGGAGGGGGCAGGCAGGGATGTGAGCCCTGCCTACGGGGCTGGCGCTGGTCCTCTGGTACCCGGCCCCGACCCCTGCCGGTGCTCTGCCCCACTCAGGCAAGGGGGAGAGGGAGGCTGAGAGGTCTCTGGGCGCTTCTGAGAGAACAGGGAGCCTGCCACCTCTGACAGAGAAGGGACTCGGGAGCCCCTGGGTGATGGTGTTGGAGAGGGGACTTCAAGGCTGGGCTGGGGCCCCCAGGGGCCTCTGGGAGGAGGTGGCTGCTTTACAGATGCATGCACTGCGGGCAGGTGACGCTGCAGGGCAAGGAGGGGGCAGGGGTGCCAGGCCGGAGCACTGAGTATAAGCACCCCTAAAGTGCAGCGGATGAGTCAGGCCAGAGGCCTCGGTCCTGGGGAGTGAAGCACGTGGACCAGGTCACATGGCACAGGGAGCCACTGAGGGCCGCCAAGACACTGCCGTCCTTCCTGCCTGGGGAACCCGGAAGGAAAGCAGGTCGGCCTTCCCCAAAGTAGGGCCTGGGGGACATTAGTCCTGTAGAGAGCTCTACAAAAATGGAATCAGTGACGATTAAAAAAAAAAAAAGCTTTGGAAAATAGGATGAATGCCATCCCTCCCCAAAGGGGGCAGGTGACTGAATACTCAGAGAAGCTTGGACTCGAGGGCACTGGAAGGCGTGTCAGGATCTATGTGGATGGAAAAATCAGATAACAATAAATAATTAATTGTGAGACCCTGGCAGGCAGATGGAAAACACAAGCCAGAGCACCGTGGTTGTCTTGGCCTTTGGTCTATGGCTCATCTCCCCTCCTCTTTCTCTGGTGACCAGCACAGGGTGTGTTGAGGGCATCGGGGACCTGGTGAGACTGCATTTGGGCTCTCCGGCAACTTCCCCTGGAGAGGGGTCCAGGGGTGACACCATAACTAGGGACAGCTGTCAGCAAGGCCAAGGGATGGGGCCTGAGGGATGGATGCCCCGGGCTGATATAGAAACCGGGCTTTGCTTCCATTTACTGGAGCTGCAAGGGGCAGACCCCTCATCCCACAAACACATCCGTGACAGCCAAATCTCCCATCTTCCCAGGGAAAAATACTCCCTGGGACCCCTTGACTGGTTACAGACTCCAGCAAGCAGAAGGCTGGCAAAAATCCCCAAGGGCATTTTGCCGCCGTGCCCAGCCAGTAACGCATGGTCCCCGCAGCTGGAGGACAGGCGGCCATGCGGCTCCAGGCGGGGCCCCTCCTGCAGCCCCCACGTAGCCTCGTTTGACTGTCAATCACAACGTGAGAAAAAAAACACAAACCTATAGTGTAGTAACCCTGAAGAATACACCCGCTTGCAGGGGACAGAGGTATGTTTCTATAAAACCTGATAACCGAAAATTGGCCAACGGGAACTAATGTCCTCCGGATACTAATCAACACTTTATTAATGGAAGGCTTCCACTTAGCGCTAGAACATTATCCTCTGAAGACAAAAGTGAATGCTATAGCTTTGAAAGGATAAAAAGGCCTGAAGCTCTCACCATGAACAAAACATTGAAACCAGAGACTACCATCATGTCAGAGCAATCTCAGAAAAAGAAATGAGGTTCCTGTTCTCTTTTAGAGTAAAGAGAAATTGCCATTTTCTTGTTTGGAAATTCCGTATTTATGGCATGTATGCTAGTCATATATGTTCTCATCTTACCTTCTGGCCTTGTCTCCCGGCAGGCCGTCTCTGGCAACCACACCTCACGGGCGCTTAAGCCACACTAACTGCTCGCTGCTCTCTCTTTTTTTTTTTTTTTAAGATTTTATTTATTTATTTGACAGATAAAGACACAGCGAGAGAGGGAACACAAACAGGGAGTGGGAGAGGGAGAAGCAGAGTCCCCGCCGAGCAGGGAGCCCGATGCGGGACTCGATCCCGGGACTCCAGGATCATGACCTGAGCCGAAGGCAGTCGCTTAACCAACTGAGCCACCCAGGCGCCCTGCTCGCTGCTCTCTTAATAACACTGTGCACTCAGTGCTTTGGCGCACGTTCCTTCTACCTTCAATGCCTCCTTCCCTTTCTTTTCTTCATGAACGCTTACACAGCTCTCAAGAATGGGTTCTGGAATCAGACTGCTCGATTTCGAATCCCAACTTAATCAGTTACTACCTATATGACTTGGGCAAGTCATTTAAGCTCTCTGTGCCTCAACTTCTTCATCTATCAAATGGGGATAATGTATCTCCTTACAGGATATGTGAAAATAAAAGGAGATAATGTAAAGTACTCAAAAAAAAAAAAAAATTCCCAAGGACGGAGAAACCCATCTCCTTTCCCCTCACTGGAGGGGGCTGGAGCATAGGGTCAAAGCCACGAGCCACAGTGAAGCGTGAAAAATAAGTCCACATGAGTGACAGTATGCCCACAGAACCTGGTGCCTCCCCGACTCGACAGAAGGCTGTGATCAGGAGCCACAGTATTCTCAGGATGACGAACAGCTCTGGAAGAGGGGCCCACCTCCTCCAGGGAAATAAACACTGGCACAGAGACGGAACATAAAAATAGAGGCGCGGACTCCAATTACGGCAGCCGCTGTGATGCTGAGGACAACCTGCCGCCCATAGCCTCCTCCACCCGGCAGAGGGCCCAGCCTACCCTTAGCTTCCACTCTAACCTGGGTTTCCAGGGGGGTCTCCCTGAAGGAATAGGGGTGCCGTTCAGGGTCAAGCCCTGCAGGGAGCTGACCCCCTCCCAGGGCCTCTGCTTCACCTGCCTGCCTTGTCTTGGTCGGAGGCTCCCCCCAGGATCACGAGGTGCAGAAGTGGGTCATTCCCTAGCCCCCAGGTGGGCGCATGAGAGCCGGGCCCCAGGCTACTGCAGTGCACTCCCCTAGACTGAGCTGAGTGAGGCAAGGAGCTGCGGCTTTCACCTGAGCCCTTGGATAATGGGGGTGGGACCAGCGAGAAGGATCCTTAATGGACAACAAGGAACCCCACCTGCCTGAGTGTTTCATTTTGCTCGGCACAGACATGCATCTCAAGGCCAAAGCCAGGGGGACTAATTCTAAAGCAAGGCCTGGCAACATGCATGTGAGAACCCACTGATCTGTCCCAGATGGCGCCAGCACTGTTGAGCAGGTCACTGGAAACTACTAGTTTACATTTTCCTGGCCTGAAGACAGCCACGGCTGCTTATCCTTGGAAACCATCTGACGTCCCCATACTTGCACTAAAGATCTTTCCACGTGCAGCTGCCTCTGGGCGTCCACGACAAGGAGCGAGCCGAGGCAGGGGACCCGGGGGGGGAGGGGGGAGAAGGGTCCTTTCGCCTAGGAGCCACATCTGCCTGGTTGGTCCTCACGTCCCCAAGCCAGGCATGTAGGAAGGGCTAACTAGGAACCTGCTGAATGAATGGAGGACACCAGAGACAAGGGGTGGAAAAGTGTTTTGTGAACTGCGGCAGCCTGCGGGTGTGAGTGGTGGGGAGGATCATGGTGCTTTGGGATTAAGAGAGTCCAGGTTCAGGGTTTTCCTTTATGCCGCCCCTGGCTCTTGAACTACCACAGGAATCCAAAGTGAAGTGAATCACAGCCCACTCGCCCTGTGACCCACCCCCCGTTGGCCAGACCTCGCTGCATGGTCCCTGCAAAGATCCTCTTTCCCACCCTGCACAACTTCTCCGGGCGCCCTGCCTCCTCTCCTGGCTGCAGGGTGGCGAGGGGGTGCCCTGGCCCTGGCTGAGCTCTGCAGGGAGGGCGAGGGAAAGACCCACAGTCCCTGTAGGGGTGAAGTCTCAGACTGGGTTCCATGGGAGGCAGCCAGGCCAATCCGTGTCTTAAACAAACGGGGGGATAAAGCAGCCCCTCTCACTGAATTGCCCAAGTAAGAGACGCTTTCTCCTTTTATGAGTCAACAGACCTGGAATGGATCACCACTGTGGCCTTGCACAGTTAGGGAACAGCTTAACCTTTAGTTCTTCATCTGTAAAACGGGTTCATGCCTCAGCACAGTGCCTGGCCCACAGTGAGGCCACAAATATCGGCCATTATTCCCTGGCTATAAAAACGATCCACGCTTGAGGCAGAAAAACGGAAAAGCTCCGTAGAGAAAAGCGCGAAGTAGCAAAGAAATGATCACCAGCAGCTCTCCTCCAGATGACCTCATTTGTCCGTCTGATGCCTGTGGCAACTCCTCCCTGACCGCTCAAACGTGCCACATGGATCGGGGGCGGGGGGGGGGCACTGCCTCCCTTGTCCCAGTGCCCTGCCTGCCGGGTGGCCAAGAACACCCACAGAAGAGACCTTTCTGGGGCCAGGAGAGGAGGTGCGAACTCCTGTCATTCGAAAGGCCTGTGCCCCCAGGGCCGGGCACACCCACAACCACGTCACTACCCGCACTCCGCCAGTCGGTGTCCCCAGAGGCCATACCCGAGCCCTGCCGGGCCAGGCGGCAGAGGTGCCCCCGAGGGAAGGCCTGCTAACGGCAACCCCAGAAAAGTACACCTGGCACAGTGTATGTTTAAAGACAAAGGGCACAGAGTGAGGCTGTGAGAAGCGGGGGAGGTTATTTTTGTGGAGGCTATTTTGGCTCCTCCATAGCTCCTTTTATTCCTCTCCCAGTTCTGGGTCACTGTCCATGCAGGTGGGAGCTTGGCACAGGCTTTGTATTTGTCGGCATCCGGACCTTTTTCCTGGAGGACACCAAGGGCAGTGGACGGCCATCCCTTGTGGGGGCTTTTGGGGAAGCCAAAGTCGTCCTCAGGCCGCTAGGGGCTGTGAGCCTGACCCAGAACTGATGGGGAGAGGCTGATGTGAGGGTCAGTGAGGCCGAGGTGGTATTCCTGCACCTGGAAGACTTCAAGGCCTCTCTGATTGCCAACATAGTTTTGTTTTCTGTTTTCTACGTTCCCAGGTCATTAGGGAGACCACTGGGTGGACAGGTCCTCAGTTTAAGCGCTGGTTTGGACACCAACAGGCCGTGTGACTTTGAGCGGGTCCCTTTCCTTCCCCAGGCCACAATGCTTGCTCCTGCAAGAGGAAAGGCCCTCTGCAGAGAAGGCCTGCCAGCTACAGTTAGGTTCATGCAGACATGCTCTCGACCCTGGGTTCCAGGGCCGGGGCCCCTCAGGTCGTTGCGCTCTGGGAGTGGGATGAGGAGGACTTGAGCATGTAAACAACCAGCTCCTCTGGATTGGACGATTCAGCAGAACCGCTCATTTATGAGGAAGCCTTGGGAGCCAGGCCAGAGGCCAAGATCCACAGGCGCCCCCACCACTGTGGGATGGAGCAGAAAGCCGACCGAGAATAACCACATCTGGCCAGATAGGCTGAACCCAGATCTGCTATTTGGGGATTTGGCTCCAGGGCTCAGATCCAGAGTGGGGAGGAGGCAAAGGGGCTGAGGAAGGGTCTGCAGCAGAAAAGACTTGAGTGAATCATTCAGCGGCACCCTCTCCTCTCTGCACATTTCCTTCCTCCACCAGTCAGTGTGGAAGCAGCTCCCACAGAGGCCATGTCCTGGCCCGGGTCCACCATCACCTCCCTGCCCTGTCTCCCCCGTACCCACACCTGTTGGACTCAGGGTGGGCAGTCACCACCCACAGTTTAGGGGGGCCCTACCAGCAGGACCAGCGCAAACACGCCTGTGGGAGGGCGGCTTCCAAGGCTTGGCTTCGGGGAAAGCTACCCAAGTTGTTGTTGCTAAAGAGGAAAATCAATCTGAAAATAATGAAGCCTCAGAAAAGTCCATATTTGGGAAGGAAGCTGCTTAACAGGAGCTTGGCCAAAGACAAACAAGGTGGGATTTAGCCCGCCTTTTCCTCAAGAAGCCGAGAGTGAAGGCTAAGGTCCCAGCCTCCCTGCAGCCTCTAGCTCTGACCCCTGCCTGCCCAGCCTCCTTCAGAGAACTGCTTTCTATAGGGCCAGCGGGCTTCACTCTCAGGTTCTTGGCAGTTACATTTCTTACTGTAAAGTAAGAAATTGGTTTTTTATTTTCTAAAAGAAACAGGAATTAGAAATTCCTACATGTGTGACTGTATTGGTCAAGAGACTAAAGGTGACTGTTCCTAAAAACTGAAGGGGGGCTATTTCCAACTGCCAAGTCCTGGTGACTAGGAGCTGGCTCCTGGGCAGGAAATGCCACCTCAGGGAGCCTGGGGGGCGGGGGGCAGGGGTGACATAGTGGAAGTGAGAGCTACTGTGAGGCCAGGGGAGGGAAAAGCCTGCTAAGGTGGAGGAGGTGGGGGTGGGGGTGGCAAGAGTGGGAAAGGTAGAACCTTACCTCAGAGCAGAGCCTGAAAGGACGGCCATTGCCCATACCCTGGTTCTGGGGACCCCACTACTCAGCAGTTGCTCCCTGAGCCTGCAGGGGGGCTCCTCACAGCCTGAGGGACACCAGATCCCTAGAGCTCAGCTGGGACCTTCCCCTCAGCTGCGGAGCCACTTTGTGCCAGGGGACTTCTCACAGAGGCTGCGGGGCTGAGAGGGAAAGCTGAACACATCCAAAGATGCACACAACACTCAGGCTTTGAGGGTGTCCGAATATGATCCGGCAAAATTCAAAACTCCACAGCCAGGTTGGCTTGAATTACAACCAGCCTGCAGAGATCCAACATCTTTGGGCCAAGTTTCCACCCAAGACCCATTTCAGATTGGCTCCTTGGTGGCCTGGTGGTGTTCCCCTTAACTAGGTCATTCTGTGGCTGAGAACTTTCTGGGGTTCTTGCCCTAGGCTTACCATGCTAGAAGGGGGAGAGAATGACAGAGCACATGGTGGGGGGCCTTGAGGCCTTTGGAAGCTGTGCTGAGGAATATCCAAGGCCATTTAAGACCCAGAGGGCCTTGGGGCCTTGGAATGGCCAAGTCCTACAAAGAGTCCATTTTCTGGAGCAGGTGAGCCTGAGGCAGAGAGCCAGGCAACAACAGCGGTGGCCACTGCGTGCTGACAACACAAGTTACTTTAAGTTCCGTAAACACTCTGCCAGACGGTGCTCCCTGGGCTTGCTACACCACACCGCTGTGTGGGCGCCACTGGCCGTGAATGTCAGGGATGCTGAGGTGCCATGAGGTGAGGTGCCTGCCCACGGTCATCTGAGGGCAGCTTTGACTCTAGGACTTAGCTACTGGGGCCCTGAGAAGGGAGGTGCAGGGGCAGTGCGCACACGGGCCTGAAGACAAAGAAACAGCTTCTTTACAGTCTGAAAGTAAAAACCCCCCTAGAATCATATAGCTCATAAAAACGTCTTTCAAAAATAAAGTTGAAAAAAAGAAAAATAAGACCTGAGAGAATCTGTGGCTGGCTGACCTGCACCGTAAAAAATGTTAAAGTTCTTCAGTGAGAGAAAATAATACCAAAAGGAAACTCAGATCCCGACAAAGGGGTGCTAAGAAAGATAAATATGTGAGTAAATGCAAAAGATGCTGATTTTCTTCTTTTAAATTTCATTTAGAGATAACTGACTATATAGAGCAAGGGAAAAAAGTATATTGTAGGGTTTATATCATCTTTATTTTTTTTAATTTTTTTTTTTTATTTATTCATGAGAGACAGAGAGACAGAGAGAGAGGCAGAGGGAGAAGCAGGCTCCCAAGGAGCAGGGAGCCCGATGCGGGACTCGATCCCAGGACCCCGGGATCATGACCTGAGCCGAAGGCAGACGCTTAACCATCTGAGGCACCCAGGTGCCCTTATATCATCTTTAAAAGTAAAACAGGGCACAGCGAGAGGATGGGGGAAATGGAAGAGCATCATTTTAAGGTTCTTAGAGATGAAACAGTAGAGGATTTGAAGGAAGACTGTGATATGTTCAAGACATGTAATGTAACTCCTAGAGCAACCCACCAAGAAGAGAGATGTATAGTTATGGGTTAATAAAAGGGGAAAATGGGAATACTAAAAATTATACTACGGATGGCAGGCGAGGAGAAAAAACAGTGCATGAAAATAGATGAAACCAAAACAAATAGCAAAATGGTAGACTTAAACCCAACCATATCAATAATTACACTAAATTAAAATGGTCTTGACACCCTAATTGAATATCAGAGACTTTATCGGACTGGGGAAAAAAAAGCAAGATTCATGATATGCTATCTACAAAGAACCCCCTTAAATATAAAAGCATAGATCAAATAACCAACCATATGCTTTCTACAAGAAACACAACTTTAAATATGAAGATACCAATGGGTTGAAAGTAAAAGACTGGACACAGAAACACCGGGCAAACAGCAATTACAAGATCAACATCCAAAAGGAGGCTTGAGGACAGAGATAAAGAGGAAAATTTCATAATGCAAAAGATATAAATTCATCAAGATGACACAAACTCCTGAATGTGTGCGTAACTTATGGCGAGTTTGAAAGTACATGAAGCAAAAACAGAAATGAAAGGAGAACGAGACAAATCTACAATAGTTAGAGATTTCAGTACTACTCTCTTAGGAATTGATAGTAGATAAAGTAAATAAGGATTTAGAGGATGTGAATCTTCTAAGTATTCTTTCTCAGTCAACTTGACCTAATGGACATTTATAGGATACTATACCCTACAATGGCAGGATACACATTCTTTTCCACAATACATGAAACATTTACTATATCAGTGCATATGCTGGGCCACAAATCAAGGCTTAAATTTAAATTATAAAATGTATGTTATCTGGCTGCTACAGAATTAGAAAGCAATAACCAAGAAGTATCTGGAAAACACCCAAATACATGGAAATTAAATCACACACTTTTAAATAACCGACAGGTCAAATAAAAAAAAACCACAGGAAATTAGAAAATAGTCTGAAATGGGTGATGAAGAAAATGTGACATCAAATTTGTGGGATGCAGCTAAAGCAGTGCTTGGAGGGAGATGCTTAGCTTTAAATGCTTATTATACAAAAGAAGAAAGGTTTAAAAGATCTATTTATGATGATTTATTTATGGATGATCTAAGCTTCCACCTTAAGAAACTAGAAGAAGAAAAGCAACGTATACTCAAAAATGAGAAGGGATAAAACAATAAAGAGCAGAAATCAATGAAATGGGAAACAGAATAACAATGGAAAGATTAAAAGCTTTGGAAAGATTTTCTTTGAAATGATCAAGAAATTGATATGCCCCTAGCTAGAACAATCAAGAAAGAAGGAAAATGCAAATTACCAATAACAGGAATGAAAGAAGAAACATCACTACAGCTCCTATTGGCATTAAAGGGATATTAAAAGAATATTATGTGAAATATTATGCCAATAAGTTTGACACCTTTGATGAAATGGAATATTTCTGACACAAGAAAAAAAAGCCCTTTATGAAGAAACTAAATTTAAAATTAAAAACCTTTTCCTCAAAGAAAACTCAGGCACAAAGGGCTGCACTGGTGAATTCTACCAAATATTTTGGGAAGAAATAATACAGTTAGTATACAAACTTTGTCAAAAAAAAAAAAGAAGGGGAAAAAACAATTCTTGATTATCTTACAAGGCATTATTACCTCATCTTATGAGGTACCAGTATGACACATACCAAAAGCAAAGACACAACAAGAAAACTACAGCCGAGGATCCCTCATGAATATGGAAGCAAAATTCCCTGACAAAATATTAGCCAATAAAATTCAGCTAAAAAGGATAATATGTCGGGCGCCTGGGTGGCTCAGATGGTTAGGCGTCTGCCTTCGGTTCAGGTCATGATCTCAGGGTCCTAGGATCGAGTCCCGCATCGGGCTTCCTGCTCCTTGGGAGCCTGCTTCTCCCTCTGCCTTTCTCTCTCTCTCTCTGTCTCTCATGAATAAATAAATAAAATCTTAAAAAAAAAAAAGGATAATATGTCATGAACAAGTGGGATTTATCTCAGGAATGCAAAGTTTAACATTTTAAATTAATTAGTATTAACAGTTTAAAGAAAAAATGTAATCAACTCAATAAATACCAAAAAAAAGTATTTGAGAAAACTAAACACCTATTCAAGACAAAAACACAGAACACCTGGAAGAAGAAGGAACTTTCTCACCATTACAGAAGACATCTATAAAAATCTTACAGTTATCTTCATACTTAATGATGAAAAGTTGAACTTTTTCCCCTAAGATTAGGAACGAGGCAAGTCTGCTCTCACCTCACCAGTGCAATAAGGAAATAATAAGTAGTCAAAAGCATACAAGTTAGAAAGGAAGAGGTAAAAAGCCTTTAGGTACAGACAACATGATCACATATACAGGAAATCCTGAGGAATCTAAAGAAAAGCCACTAGAACTAACGGGTGAATTTAGCAAGACAGCAGAATAAAAGGTTATATATAACAACTGTATTTCTATAATACTAGCAACAAAGAGCTGGAAAATAAAATTTAAAAAATACTATTTATAATAGCATCAAAACCAGTAAATACTGACAGGCAAATTTAACAAAATTTGTGCAAGAGAACACATAGCTTAGAGAAGTTAAAGAAAACATAAACAAATATCATGTTCATGAATTTAAAACTTCAATATCATTAAGATATCAATTCTCCACAAATTAATCTATAGATTGAATGCAATCCCAATCAACATCCCAGCAGACTTTTCTGTAGGAACTGACATGCCAATTCTGAAATTCATATAGAAATGCAAGAACAAGGAATAGGCCAAAACCATTTGGGAAAAGAACAAAGCTGGAGGACGCACACTACCTGATATCATGATTTACTATACATTTACTCCATTTATAATGGAACATAATAGAGTTCAGAAACAGACCTGTACCTTTGTGATCAACTGATTTTCAACAAAACTGTCAAGGTAAGTCAGTGAGGGAAATGCTTTATTTTTTAAAGAAAATGGCTTGAGCATTCACTGAACATTCACATGGATTTGAAAATAACCTTGGCAACTACCTCACACCACACACAAAATTAACTGAAAGTGGATCTTACACCTAAATGTAAAAGCTAAAACTACAAAACATCTAGAAGGAAATGGGACTATCTTGAGGTAGCCAAAACAATTCTTAGAACACAAAAAAGCACTAATGATAAAGAACTGACAAATAGATCTAATCAAAATTAAAACTTTGTGCTCTCAGAAAGATACCATTAAAAATGAAAAGGTAAGCCAGAGATTAGAACTTTTAATACATATTCCTGAAAAGAACTTACATTCAGAACACATAAAGAACTCCCAAAACTCAATAGTAAGGCAAACATCCCCACCAAAGGCAAAAGATTTGAAAAGGCACCTTATGAAAGAATATGTACAAATGACTAATAAGTATATGAAAAGACGCTCAACAGCATTAGTAATTAGTGAAAAATAAAATAGAACTACAATGAGATACCACTACATGCTCACTAGAATAGGTGAATTAAAAAAAAAAAACTAACAATATCAAGTGTTGGTAGGGTGTAGGGCAACAGAACTCCCATACATTGCTAGTTGGGATGTAATGTAGTACAACCATTTGGGAAAAAGGCGATTTCTTATAAAGATAAACATACACTTACAGTATGACACACAATTCTTCTTCTAGGTATACCTAAGAGAATTAAAAATTTATGTCCACAAAAATACATGCAATTTACATGTTCAGAGCAGCTTTCTGGCTCATAGAAGCCCCAAACCGGAAACAATGTGAATGTCCATCAACAGGTGAATGGATAATTGTAGTATATTCACACTATGGAAAACTAGTCAGCAAAAAAAGGAACAAATTATGCATTCACACAAGAATGAACCTCAAAAACTTTGTGCTGAATGAAAGAAGCCACATACACTACTATTTAATTCCATTATATAAAGTTCTAGACAAATAAAACCATAGTGCAGAAAGATCAGTGGTTATCTGGGGCTAGGCGTGAAGGGCACTGACTGCAAAGGGGCATGAGGGAACTTTTGGGATGATAAAAATGTTCTGTATCTTACTTGGAGTGGTGGCTATATAGGTGTATACATTTGTTAAAACTCACAGAATGGTTAAAATCAGTACATGTGATTGTACTTAAATTCTACATCAATAAAGTTGATTTAAAAAGAAAAAAGAGGATAACCACCTACTGATCCAGCTGTAGTAACATATTCTACAGATATGCAGATATACATGCAGATATGTGACCGAAGACTGATGTATAACGAATGTACATTTCAGGGCACCTGGCTGGCTCAGTTGGAGGAGCATGCGACTCTTGATCTCAGGGTCGTGAATTCAAGCCCCGTGTTGGGTGTAGAGATTACTTAAATAAATAAAACTCAAAAAAAGATAAATGTACATTTCAGTATTGTTTGCAAGAGTAATAAGTCTATAAACATCCTAAATGCCCTTCAGAAGGGACTGGTTATTAAACTACGATACATGCATATAACAGAGTTATTGCATAGATGTTAAAGAATCCATGAGCTTCTGTGTGATATGAAAAAAACTTGAAGACATAGTTGATGAAAAAGATCAAGGTGCAGAACAGCATCATAGTATGATTCAGTTTACTTTTTAAGGGTATCTATAATGTATATGTTTTTAAAGAGCATATAAGAAAAACAGTAGATAAGACCAATAAAACCAAAATCTGATTCTTTGAAAATATCAATAAAATCTATACACTTCTAGCCAGATTGAGGGAGAAAAAAAAAAGGTATAACCAAGTACCAGTATCAGCAATGAAAGAGGGAACATCACTCCAGACATTAAAGGATAAGAAGGAAATATTGTGAACAACTCTGTGCCCACAGATTCAACAACTTAGAGATGAAATAAATCCTTGAGATACAAAAGCACCGCAAGTTATTCAGTAAAAAAAAAAAAAACACAAAAAAAACCCCCACAAAAAAACCCTGAATAGTCTATTAAGGAAATTGATTTTACAGTTAAACATCTTTAAAGGAAACTCAGGGCTCAGAAGGATCTGCTGACAAATTCTACCAAACACTTAAGGAAGAAACAATATCAATTCTACACAGACTCTGTCAGAAAATTAAAGAGGAGGGAATATTTCCCAATTCATTGTATAAGGCCAGAATTACCTGATACCAGAACCAGGCAAGGACATTACAAAACAAACAAACAAGGAAAAATCCTATAGACCGATATTCCTCGTGAACAAAGACACAAAAATCCTCAAAAAAGTATCAAACAAATATAATCCAACAGTATATAAAAAGGGTAATGCATCTTGATTAACTGAAGTTTATCCCAGAAATGCAAGGTTGGTTTAACATTCAAATATCAATCAATGAAAGACAACCTAATTAACAAATGGGATTTGTTGGGGCGCCTGTGTGGCTCAGTCAGTTAAGCGTCTGCCTTTGGCTCAGGTCATGATCCCAGGGTCCTGCGATCAAGTCCTGCATTGGCGCTCTGCTCGGTGGGGAGCTTGCTTCTCCCTCCCCCTCTGCTGCTCCCCCTGCTTGTGCTCTCTCTGTCAAATGAATAAATAAAATCTTTAACAAAAAATGGGATTTGAGGGGCACCTGGGCAGCTCAGTTGGTTAAGTGTCTGACTCTTGATCTTGGCTCAGGCCTTAATCTCATGGTCACAAATTCGAGCCCTGCATCGGGCTCCATGCTGGGCATGGAGCCTACTTTAAAAAAACAAAACCAAAAAAAAGAAAAGAAAAGAAAAAGAAAAAAAAAAGGGATTTGAAAATAAATAAATAAATAATAAAAGAAAATAAAATTTAAAAAATGGGATTTGAACAGACATTTCTCCGAAGATATACAGATGGCCAATAAGTACATGAAAAAAATGCTCAGTATCATTCGTCGTCAAAAGAAGAAAATAAGTGTTGGTAAGGGTGCAGAAAAACTGGACCCTTCAGCCTAATGGGAATATAAAATATTACACCTGCTGTAAAACAAAAACAAAAACTGGTTTGGCAGTTATTACAGAACTCAGCAATCCCATCCTAGATATACACCCGAGAAAAATGAAAACATATGTGTACACGAAAACTTGCACATGAATGTTTATTGCATAGTAGCATTACTCGTGGTGGCCAAAAAGTGAAAACAACCTAAACGTCCATCAGCGGATGAGGACTACAGAGGAAGGAACCAGGACAATGGCGGCCCCAAGGTTTAGCTCCAGTGACCCTACAGATCAGATCGCTTCGGTCTCTCCCTGGGCTTCACTCCCATCCTGAACCTTTGAAGAACCACATCACAACCTCTGGTTCCGTGCAGTGTGAGTGAGCAGTTGGCACACGCAGTTTGGCCACAAGCTGCACACAGCTGGATGGCATGGCCTACCTCCTTCTCATAGGGGTGTGGGAGGGAGTCCCCTGCAAAAGGGGTTTGGGTGGTTTTCCTTGCTTCTGCATGACTGCAGAAGCACAAAGAACCACATCTCCACCCCCACACCCCACCATGGAACAGTTAAGGAAGCCAAGGTCCACTGGGGCTAAGACAAACTATCTACAGTGGGCCCAGGGTGAAAACTCTGTCCCCTGATCCCCAGCACACTGTACCACTCAAAAAGACTGATGACAGCTTGGAGACACAGCAGGTCAATTTAGCATCTTACATCTGCTGAATTGGTTCCTTAATCACATTACTCGCTTAACGTGTTGACTGTGTGTGTGTCACCTACCACGTGGGGTGCTGGGGACACAAGCAGCAGTCTCTAAGGTTCACTATGTCCCCAAGCCTCATTCTCCAGCCAACATCAACCCAAAACTCCAGTCATCACCACTTCTTGGGGTTTCTGGTGTCGCTCCAGTCTCAGCTGCCCACTCCGTCCTAACCACAGGTCACCTGTCCTGCTGTGTCTTACCTGCTTTCCAGGCAGCTCTTCTCTTGACCACACCTGCATCTTTGCCTAGAAAATTGCCCCAAAATATCAAATTGGTGGTAAATATTTTTGGAAAGCTTTCCCTGAACTATCTCAAGTAGGGAAGCAGGAGAGGATTAAAACCTCAAACAAACCAGATCTTGTTACATTTAAAATTTGCTTACTTTCCCTTTGCCAGGCAAAGAGAAAGAAAGGGGATAAAGACTTAAACATTCAGCTGGTGGAGCAAGTGTGATTTGTATGCAATGGCTGTTGAGGTATGCAGAGTTCAGAGGCTAAGAGTATGCCTAATTGCCTGAGTTCAAATAAGCCTGGCTCTGCCAGTCACTAGCAGTGTGGCCCATGATGTAACCTCTTGAGACTCAGTGTTCTCATATGTAAAATGGGAACAAATATAACAGCATCCTGATAAGCTGCTGGACTTGATCTACAAGGTATCAGAATGTATTATAAGGTACTTTAGGCAAAAGGGAAGAATTGTCCTATGAAATGAGAAAGCATCCCAAACAGACCCAAGCACATGTAGAACTCTGAGAGTTGCTAGAGGTAGCACAGCAGATCAGTGGGTACAAAAGGGACTGCTCAAAAAACAGTACTAGGCCAAATAATTGACCATATGGAGAAAAATAAAATTAACCACATATTTCACATCCTATCCAGAAATCAATTCTGGATGTAGTAAGGACTTCATTGTGAAAATTTAAAAACTTTCAAAAAGAAAATACAGAAAAATATGTTATCTCTAGGCAGAAACCTAAGACTGAATTTATCATAAGACTGGTAAATTCAACCACATTAAAATTAAGAGTGTCTATTGACAGTTTGGTAATGGCATAAGGATATACAGATAGATCAACGGGACAAAATTGAGAGTCCAGAAACAAACCCTTACATTTAGGGCCAGCTGATTTTCAATAAAGATGCTAAGACAATTAAATAGAGAAAAGAACAGTGTTTTCAATAAATGATGCTGGAGGGCGCCTGGGTGGCTCAGTTGGTTAAGCGACTGCCTTCGGCTCAGGTCATGATCCTGGACTCCCGGGATCGAGTCCCGCATCGGGCTCCCTGCTCGGCAGGGAGTCTGCTTCTCCCTCTGACCCTCCTCCCTCTCATGCTCTCTGTCTCTCATTCTCCCTCTCTAAAATAAATAAATAAAATCTTAAAAAAAATAAAAAATAAAAAATAAAAAAAATAAATGATGCTGGAAAACATCCAAAAGAATGAAGTTGGACCCCTACCTCACACCATCCACAAAAATTAACTCAGAATGGATCATACCCCAAAATGTTAAGAGCTAAAAGTATAAAATTCCTAGAAGAAAACATAGAAATTCATCCTCATGAGTTTGGGTTAGGCAGTGGATTCCTAGATATGACACCAAAAGCACAAGTGACAAAAGAAAAAAATAGATAAATCAGACACCAACAAAATTAAAAACTCTTGTGCTACAAGTGATACCATTAAGAGAGTGAGAAGACAACCCCCAGAATGGGAGGAAACATTTGCAAATGATCTATGTGATTAAAGACATCCAGAAAATACAAAGAGCCCATACAATAAAAAGCAAATAACTCAAATAAAACATGGACAAAGGATTAAAATAGACATTTCTCCAGAAAGATACACAAATAAGTACAGGGGGAAATGCCCAGCATTCTTAGTCATTAAGAAAATGAAAATCAAAACCATAATGAGATACCACTTCACACCCACTAAGATGGCAATAACAACAATCAGAAAGCAACAAGTGTTGGCAAAGATATGGAGAAATTGCAACCCTAATACACTGCTACCCGTGGTAATGCAAAATGGTGCAGTTGCTGTGAAGAAGAGTTTGGCAGTGCCTTTAAAAGTTAAACTGTATAACCCAGCAATATGACCATATGACCCAGCAATCCCACTCACGTGCAACATGGATAAACCTTAAAAACATTATGCTAAGTGAAAGAAGCCAGACACAAAAATATATGACGTCTATATGAAATATCCAGGATAGGCAAATCTACGGAGACAAAAAGTAGGTCAGGGGTTGCTTAGGGTTGGTAGAGGGAAGAAGGATAGGGAATGGCTGCTATGATTTCCTTTAGGAGGGACAAAAATATTCTATAATTAGATTGTGTTGATGGTTGCACACCCCATGACTATACTAAAAAAAATTGAATTATACACTTTATATGAGTGACTTGTATGGTAAATGAATATTTTAATAAAGCTATTTTAAAAAGTATTCATCGGGGTGCCTGGGTGGCTTAGTCATTAAGCATCTGCCTTCGGCTCGGATCATGGTCCCAGGGTCCTGGGATCAAGCCCCGCATCGGGCTCCCTGCTCAGTGGGAAGTCTGCTTCTCCCTCTCCCTCTCTCCCTGCTGTGTTCCCTCTCTTGCTGTGCCTCTCTCTATCAAATAAATAAATAAAATCTTTTTTTTTTAAAAAGTACTCATCAGAAGACATCATAAACAAGATGATATAAAAATACAAACTAACAGCTTATCACTGGGTGCCTGGGTGGTTCAGTTGGTTAAGCGTCTGCCTTTGGTTCAGGTCATGATCCCAGCGTGCTGGGATCGAGGTCTGCATCAGGCTCTCTGCTCAGCGGGGAGCCAGCTTCTCCTTCTCCCTCTGCCTGCCACTCTGCCTACTTGTGCTCTCTCTCTGTCAAATAAACAAAATCTTCAAAAAAAGTTTTTTTTTTTAAATAAAAGCTTATCACTGACAGTCGGTATCCAGATCATATAAAAAGCTCCTACAAATACATAAGGACAAACCACCAACAGAAAAGTGCATTTCACATAAGAAGAAACATATACTCACCAATAAAATGCTCACGCTATTTTGATATCAAGGAAATGCCAATTAAGGTAACACAGAAATACCATTTTAGGGCCATCAGATTTGTAAGAATACACATCACAATACCAAGTGTTAAAGAGGATGATAATCAAAGGGAACACACCCACATTCACCTAATGGAAAGTAAATCAGTACAACCACGTGGAAAAACAATATCTGGTGGTATTTTTCAAAACTCATCATTCATATATCCCATGACCCGAAGTGACCTGCCCAGCTATCCCCTCAGCAAACTTTTGTACGTATGTCCCTGGAGATGTGTACAGTAATGTTCATAGCAGTGAAGTTCATGACTGCTAAGTATCAGAAACATATCTCATGTCCATCAACAGAGGAAGGGTACATGGATTGTGATACAGTCACACAAAAGAATAGTAGAAGCCATGGAAATGAATGAACAACGGCCACACCCAACAACGTAGATAAATCTTAGAAACATTATATTGAAAGAAAAAAAAAGTCCTAAAAGATGCATACAATCTGATTAAAATTATCTGTGGTTATTTCTGTGCAATAGAATTAAAGGTACTTTTTTGTTTTCTTCTAAGTGCTTTTTCTTTCCTAAATTTTCTACACTGGGCATGAATTATCTTTGTAATCTGGAAAAAATGTCAAAAATTATTTTCACAACCAAATGGCAACGATTTGGGACTGTGCCCTCTGATCTCTGTCTAGCAGACTATGCCAACTGTGTGTCTCCAGGCCTCAGTTTCCTTGTCTGTACCACTGGGGTTGGGTAAATCACCTGCAAGATCCCTCCAACTCTGATAGTCACGGATTCTGCAGCTACATGATTTTCCTTTGTGTGGGTAACTGAACACTTCTCAGCACAATGTGAAATTCACATTGACACCTTCCTGATTCATACTTCGAAAAATGTAAAAAAAAAAACAAAACAAAACCCCACACGTGTAAGGCCGCATTCCTCATGAGAGTAAGAGCTTAATCAAGCCAAGGATCATTTATAAAGCTCCAAACTCTATGTAATTCATGGGGAGAATGCAGGAGGTGCATTCCAGGAGTTGCCCCCCACCCCCGCAAGTCTCCTGCAGAATGCCACTACTCAGAACACATACCAGGGTTCACACACCCTCTTTCTGTGGAAATCCATTTGTTCCATTCAGGATGCCACCATGTTTCAGAGCCCCCTGTGAAGTTAACATTCCCTCCCCTCTCCCCCCTTCACTTCAGGAAACTCTGCTGCTTGGTGCGGGACCATGGGGACGGGACCATGGGGACGGGACGGGGATCAGGGAGACAGCCTGGCATTTCCAATTACCAGCAAGTGCAACTAGCTACTGATTATCAGCAGCTCTCTGCAGCCCCCTGGATGAGCAGCTTCTCACTACAGAAGCAACAGTTCCTCCTGGCCCTGGGCTGGCCAGGAGAGGCTCAGGAGGGGGAAAGCAAGACAGAAGTGGGAGAGGCAAAGGTGAAAGCGCACACGGGAAAAACAGCACAGAATGTTATTAAATATTCAGGGCAGTGAGATGCTGCTTATTCTGCTTGGCAAAAGTAGGCAAAGATGAGCAGCAGAAGGGACAACTCTCCACCAGAAAGAGCCACTAGGGGTCAGCGTGAGGTGTAAGAGGACACAGAAATGGCCACTGAGAAAATGACCTAGTCTAGGGCGGAGCAGACCTGGGAGGGCGCACGGCCATTGGCCATTATCAGTCAAGCGCAGCAGGAGTGGGGTACCATGTCAGAAGCCCATCCACTTCTGGGTCTGGAACCTCTGCATCTGGAGTGGGCCCTGGGGAAGCTGAAGGGTGGATTCAGCACAGTCAGGCAAGCCACTTCCAAACTCTCTCCACTTCCAATTCGATGAGTCCACAGGGTGGGGCCGGTGGGGGGGGGGGGGACACATCACAGGTATGGAACTTGTGCAGTCACACAGGGCCCAAAGTCAGAAGGGCCCCAGGCTTGGTTTGATGTTCAACTGTCTCCCTCCTGAAACTCTTAATAATTTTTAAACAAGGGGCCCCAAGCTTATGCAGCAGATCCTGCTGGGGGATGACAGTTCCAAGGATCATTTCTCAGAACCTCACCCACCAAGCAAAGTAGGGCAGTGCCAGGTCCCAAGAAGTCCTGCCTGGCTTGGGTTCCAGCCATGTTCGACATAAACCAACAGCATTCATAATGCTTCCCTTTGGGTTTCCACACGAGGGCAGGAAAAGATGCAGCTGATGAACCACAGAAGGGTAACCACAAATAATAACCAAAATTGGTGGTGGTGATGGGGGAGATTCTTCCTTTCTGGTTAGTCAAATGTAAGTTAAAACACTAACAAGACATAATTTTATGCCTGGTTAAAAAAATACTCTCTTAGAATGATGGAAGGCTAGTGCAGGCCAGGTAGGAGAGAAACAGATGTCCACACACAGCCCTGCGAGCTTCACGGACCAGAACACTTCAGCTGAGGGCCATGAAGGGAAGCAGTCTCATCCTCTGGCTCAGCAATCACACTCCTGGGAACTTGTCCCAGGCAAGAGACACCAGAGAAAAATTTTACACGCCAACGATGCTCAGGCAGCAGTTTGGCTCTGGTGACAATCTGGGAAGAACTGAAATGCCTAACAGAAGGAAAAGATGTTCCACAGCCATTCAACAGATACATATTAAGCCTGTGGTAATGTGGGAAAGTGCTTATGATGGACAGCCATGTGAAAATGGTAATTTTTTTTTTGTCGCCCAGTGATGTAAAACGGATGTTCACATAAAGGAAAAATACTGACTAAAAATAGAGACCTAAAAACAGTGGCATGAGGGGTAATGGGGTCATGGAAACACCAAGATCTTGAACATCTGGAATTGTTGCTTTAAATGGTAAACAACCCTTAAAAATAATGAATGTGCAGGGTGCAGAGGATGGGCCGAGATGAAGCTCAGTTTGGTCAAGAACAAAGCGGGGGGGGGGGTGCGGCGCAGAATTTCATCAGTCAGAAAAGCAGCTGCCAAATGGTCAATGAGCCAAGAGTCATGCTCCAGGGGTACCCCCTCTGGACAAACTGCACTGCTTCTGACATAAAAATATCCTGGGCAGAGGATGGGACCCAGGGGGCTTTGCTGGCTGTCAGTTCTAGCCTCTCAGGGAAAACATTTGTCCACTAACAAGCTCCCACCTCTGGCCTCAAGTACATGAGGCACACCAGAGAGCTGCCCACGTGGGGATCCCCCCCTTCCCCGAGCCTATGGCCTCCTTTGACCTCACCACACATCCAGCCTGAGCAGCTCTGATTTCTCAAGATGTGCGTCAGGTATCATTATTCCACACACACGTCAGAGGCAAGCAGGACATAAAAGGAAATTTTATCTTTGGCAGCCTGAGGCCCATAACTTCATCTTTATTCATACTGTTCATCTATTTGATCAGATGCTGCTGCCGGTCTGAGCTGACTGGCACTTTACAGGAAAACCAGGAACGACTTGTTTCTGCAGAGGGCAGTGCCACCTGCTGTAGGACTGCCCCCCTGCAGTCACCTCTCCTGGCGTGGCACCCGGGCAGCCCTCTCTCCCTTCGCCTAGAGGCAACAGAGATCATTGTATAATCCTCAGGGCCAGCCAGTCGTTGCTCCTAGTACGTGTTGATATTAACAGGGCTGTTGCATCTGGTTGAGCAGGTTGCTCACTGCACAACCACAGGGGGCACCTTTCGTAATGGACACTGCAGATTTGTTTTTGTTATAACAGCAAATGAAAGAAAAGAGTGTTGCTTTAACAACCTTAGTATATTACAACAGTTTCAGGGTCAGTGGAAGTAAAAGATCTTGAGGAAGGGGTGCCCTTTTCTAAAGATGGGCACCAAGTGGGCTCACTACAGCTCTGCACACCAACATGTGAATAATCAGTGAACCAGCTCCCTAGAGAGCACACTACATTCTCCAGGCTCCTTGGGGCCACCAGGGGCACCAGAACCCTGGCTGGGGCAGCCCAGGGCCCGTCACAGCCTTGTCACCTCCATGCTGCCAATACCCTCCTCACTGGGATGCTGCTATTCAAGGGTTCAGCCACGAGCGCCTGGGCAGCTTCAGTTCTCTACTGTCCTCGAAGTAGAGGTCACTTCTGTTCACGACTCCCTGTCCTCTCAGTCCTCAAATCCAGCACCGCAGTCCACTTGCCACCCAGGGGCTCAGAGCTGGCACAGACAGAAAGCCCATTGGCGGACACAGGCTTCCGCACAGCCAATCAGAAGCACTGGGGGAAGCTTGTTCGGCCCACCTTTCTCCACTCTCCTCCCCACCTCCTGCCTTTAGCTCTCCACTCTCCGACCTGATGGCCTGCCCCCCCTACACACACAATGACACCCACATGCTCAGCGCTCCTCAGTGCCCCCAACATGTTGCTTTCTCTACCTGCACCCCTGCCTGCAGCCCATCTAACCCACCCCTTAGCTACCTGCCCACAGTGGACCCTCCATGCAGGGCTCCCTGCCTACCTACTTCTCACCTCACTTCTGTCTTCTCCTACCATTTACTGTCTTCTCTTACCATTTACTGTTCAAAGCATTGAAACATTTGAACCCCCCCCCCCGGCATTTAGCCTCTTTCAATAAGGAATCCCACCCCCCCCAAAATCAACACACTTTACACTTCCCAGGTCCTGCCCCAGAAATTGAGCCCCCAGCCTCACCACCCACTGGACCTCTCCTCAGGCCAGGCTTGTTCAGAGTCCCGCAGATTCTCAGTCTATACCGTTCCCTTGCTGGCCTTCCCCTGCACCTGGACCCTCCATCCCACTGACACGTCGTAAGTGCTGGCACTCGGAGTGTGCAGGCTCTGGGTCCCACTTAAGCCTGTGATCTGGGGAAAGTCCTTTAGCCTCAGTTTCCCCATCTATAGAATGATACAGTACAATGATACAATAATCATCTTATGTGCTACCACTGATTAAGCCCCCTTATGTGTACGGAGGGCTTCACATTCCCCCTCATTTCAAGCCCCCAAAAGTAATGTAATAATGACGAGCAGCTACCCTGTGCCAGGAAGGGGCAGGGAGGAGGGCTCTCATGCATATTGCTCGCCATCCCCATCCTGCGGTATGCAGACAGAGGCTCCCCCAAGGTAACATGTATGTGAGAGAATGTCCTGCTTCCATGCATCACACCAAGTAATGGTGACCACTCACGAGGCCAGATGTCCTTCCCAGGGAGGACATAAATTGGGTCAGTGCTACCCTAAAGCCTTCTTTCTAGAAGCCATACTCCACCTCCTGAGCCAGCAGAGCTCATGTCCTTTCCTGCCTACCTGTCCTTTTAGATCCAACCCACCAGTGAGGCCCTCTTCCACCTCTTGCCTGTCTCGCCTTGCTTAAACCTAAGTGAGCACCTGCCTGTCCCCATCCTCCACCTGCCCACTCACCCTCATCCTCCAACACCCATCTGGGCATCATCTCCTCCAGGAAGTTCTTTATGATCTCTCATGTTCCCCTAGGAGGCCCCCTTCCTCACTCCTCTGAGCTTCCCTGGTTACAGGGGAGCCACTCGCCATCCACAGTAACACTACTAAGGGGCAGAGCGGGACAGAGTCCACCCACTGCTCTAATCTTTAGTCGAGAGAGTTCTGGTGAACCAGGAGAAACCCCCGGGGGGGGCGGTGCTGGAGGGGAAAACACCAGCCAAGAATGCTCCTGACCACTCAGCCTCAGATGGCCTTCCCTCCATTCACTCCCATGCCGGTGGGTTGGTTATGGAACAGCAACTTGCAAAAGTGCCAAGTGCTGGGAGGCAGAGGTGGGGGGGCAAATCACAGACACAGGTGAAACCCAGGCTTCACCTTTGGGTGCTTACAGCCTCCGAGGAGGGCAAGACTTGCACTCAAAAAACCCAGGGCCACTGCAGAAGGGAAGCCCAGGAGAGGTCTCAGCCTTGAGGGGTTTGGGGAAGCTTTAGGAGGAACGAGGATGGGCACAGGGCCTCAACAGATGAATCTGATTAACATGTGAGGGATAAGCAAGGGCATTCGGCTGAGTGGGTAGAGCAGAGTGTGAGCTGGACTGGGCGGGCAGTGAGGCCGGTGAGGTCACAGATGCTAATCTTGGGGCACCGCACTGGGGGGGACCATTCTGCACACACACAGAAAGTGATCAGAACAGAGAGCTAGTCCCTCACTTCATGCCTCAGTCCTTCTTCCCAAGGACCCCAGCAGACACCTGGGAACACAATGCAGGGGAACACAAGATCGGACACGTTAACAAGCCCCAAAATGAACATAAAAGAACCCCACCTGTGACTTTTTGAAGGATACCACATCCAACAGCTATTCTCAGCTGATGTTCCGTGAGGCTGCTTCTCTGAGAACAGTTCCTGTCCTAGGCCTCAGAGATGCAAAAACAAACAAACAACCTTCATCAAAACAAGAGGCCCTGGCTGTTCTATCACAGCCACACAGAAGCAGGAGCGTGCATGCCACCGAGTCCGCTGGGAGCCTGAGCAGAGACACCTAACCAGCCTGACCACATGCACCTGCCCTTGGTGGTTCCCGCTGCCCTGACCCCCTCCCACTTCCGTGACCCATCCCCCATCTCCACCATGCGAGCACAGCCAATCAGAGCTGCACTCAGGACGCGGAGGCTGGCTCATGGGTCCGCAGGGGCTCTTTGAGGCCACAAATGGGAAAGTGGTGACCTCAGCAGTGCTGTGGGCAGGCCAAGGTCACCTGGCTCGGACCTCTGGTGAGTCTACCTTACCAGGGCAAGGGGGTCCCTATTTTGTGCTCTTTCAGAACTTTACAGTCCAAAAAGATGCAGAAGTCCTATATACAACTGCGCACACACGTGCACACACACAAGCCAATGAGTGAGCTGCCAACGGCTGAATTCAGAGCTTATGAGCGACCCTGAATGGGCATTTCCCTGTCTGGGGTTCCCAGCCCTGTCTGAAGCACAGAGACACACAGATTGATTGATTGAATAGACGATATGGATATATATTATCTCATTTTGACCTCCCAGCCACCTTGCCAGGTAAGTAGGTTTAATGCCCTCTTTTAGACAAGAAAATTGCAAATCAAAAAGGCGAAGAAGCTAGCTGAAGGTCAGGCAAGCATCGGGGGTGTGGTTTGAACAGGCCATTACCCACGGAGGAGCGGCCTCCCGTCAACGGACTCCCTGGGGCTCCTCTTCACATGCTCGGGCCTGAGAGCAAGATAGAGACACCAGCCCTTCACAACCCACTCCTCCCCCGTCATTTACAGAGGTGGGAGCCACCGAGGCCCACAGAGGGACAGGGACTTGCCCATGGTGACAGAGCCCAGCAGCAGGGGCAGGATAGGTACTCAGGCCCCCTGACACCCCAGATCCACTGTGGGAACCCCACCCCCTGCAGAGTAACAGCCCGTGTGATGAACCTCCACAAGCTCATATGCTGTCCTGCCACCTAAATGATCACCGCCTGGACCTCAGCCCCTCGTCCCCAGGGCAGGCTGCGAGCCCAGCTGGCTCTTCGACCTGCACAATTTCACTGGGACCCTTTTCTAAGGGGAAATGGGTCTGGAGTGGCCTCTCATTGCAATACCCTTCAATGTGTCTGAAACGAGAAGGCCAGTCTCACCTCATCTGCAAGTTGGGGATGAGGGCCCCATCCCCGTGCCTGCCACACCCACAGTGTGAGGGCCCACGAGGCCCCCACCTCCCAGAATAGCCCGCTCACCAGGCCTCCCAAAGGCCCCATCTCTGCTTTCCTCACTTTGCTCTTTTTAGCTGGCCAGGTTGGCAAGCATCATCCTGCCCACAGAAATGTTCTGTTTGGCCTTGCAGGGCATTGACTCACACAGGGCACCAGAGGGGACTCCCTCTGCAGTCTGCCCCCAGGGCATCTGACATTGGGGCTGAATCCTGGCTGCACTTGACCACTGTGCTGGCTCCTGGGCCTCCTCCCACAGCCCAGGAGGCTCCGCTCCAGGACCTGTGCTAGGCACCATCCCCTCCCCCACACAACGTCCTCAGCTCCTCATCCCCAGGCCCACTGTGGAGAGTGGGACAGTCACAGGAAAGGTAAGAAGGAAGGTCTAGCAATCAAAGAGGTTACTCTGCCATCGGTCCTGAGGTGCAGCTGTTTGAGCTTCCAGACAAAAATGAGCACCCTCGGGGCGCCTGGGTGGCTCAGTGGTTAGGTGTCCGACTCTTGGTTTCAGCTCAGGTCATGATTTCGTGGTTGTGGAATCAAGCCCCGTGTCAGGCTCTGCACTCAATGGGGACTCTGCTTCAGATTCTTTCTCCCTCTCCCTCTGCCCCTCCCTGCTCATGCATGCACACACACGCTCTCTCTTAAATAAATAAATAAAACCTTTAAAAAAAAAATGAGCATCCTCTCACAACCAAGCAGAAAGCAAGTGGATACCAGGCCCAATGTTCCCTGCCAGCAGCAAATGTTCTAGAGAATGGCAACCAAGAAAATCATCAGGCAGGCCAATAGAAGAAAAACTAACACCTAACTGTACATTCTTTTTTTTTTTAATAAACTCCAAAATTCATCCTCAGAATAAATTCATCCAAAGTGATAAAAGGAACATTTAAACTTCTCATTAAGAACAAAACTGCATTAGAAAGGATGCTCCAACTAAAATAAAAATTGGAAATTAACACCAATCTAAAACCAGAAAACATACTCTATGCACAATTTACTTGTCAGTTTCTGTAAAGCATTCTCAAGATGGAGCACAGCATCAGCTCCCAGTAAAATAAATCTCAAATGTTTGTAATTACAAACACCCTGAGACTTCAGATGGTGTTTTCAGGAGAATCTGCACGATTAAACCTGACTCCAGGGTTGAGGCTTGGAGTCCACAACTTCGAAGATGTCTGCCCTACACCAGGGCCTCATGAAGCCGTTAGTGTGACCAGTCAGCAAAATTAATTACAAGGCTTATTACAGATCAGAGATAATTAATTTCTAAAAGGAGCTCTTTCTAATGAATTTATGTTAAGTGAATTTAACGGCGTCTGTATCTTCTAGGTCTACGGAGTCAAAGAATCCTAGTTTTTCCCTAGAGTCTCAAACTATAACAGAAACAAAAGGTAAACAGCAAGTTTCACTCGTGCAAAATCTCCAACGAATGCAAGTTTTTCAAGCATCAGGAATTGCAGGCAGAGGCTTAACCAGTTTGCAAGACTGCAACCTTAGCGACAGCTGCTGAGGAAGGGCTCTCAAGCGAGCATGCCTGCATACCCCGGTGCCATTCGAGACCACAGACGCCTGGGAGTGCATCCTCAAGCCTGGTCCTTGCTTAAACCCAGGCGGCCACTTACACGGACTCTCCCGATCTGCCGCAGCTTGCTCAAAGGGCAAAGAGAAGTTGGTTTGGTCATGCACTGAGCACAGCTGCCCCCACGGGTGGCCCCAGCACGAGGACCTTGTGGACAAAGCTGCAATTCTGCCAGGGCCCCAAGCCGACTCTGGGGAAGGAAGGGTAGGTGGGTGGATTAAACAGGCACCTCCTCTTCCCGCCCCTTACTTCCAGAAATCTCTGGATTGTATTTTGTTTCCTTTTTGCCGGGGTTAATCAGGCGGACGGGTCTCTAGCCACAGCCCTCTCTCCGAAACGCCTCGCGCCAGAAGTGAGTCCGGAGAGTACACGCTGGCGGGGTACCGGGGCTCCCCGCGCTCCCCGCGCCGCGAGGGAGTGACATCAGAGGCTCGCGTGGACTGATCATGCAGCAAGCCGGGCGGGCGTGCGCGGGGAGCCCGGCCTCTGGGCGGAAGCCGGGCGGCACTAACCCTTCTCAAAGTTATTCAGGCAGCCGGAGCTGCAGAAGGAGCGCACGGAGGCCGACTCCCAGCAGCCGCGTCCCTTCATCCCCGCGGCGGGGTGGCCTCCGAGCGGCCGGGCGCTACATGGCGCCGGGCCCAGGGTCTCCCAAGGACGCGCGCACAGCTCGGCGGGCCTCCCGGCGGAGGCGGCGGGTGCTAGCCGTCCCGGCGCCGCGTTACCACAATGCACCACTGCTGCCCGCCCGCCGCCCGGTGCACGAGCCCGTTAACTCCGTCGGCGCCGCGGGAGCCTAGCGGAGCGCGAGCTGCGGCCGCCCCCTCTCTTCTCCCGGGAGCGCTGCCCTCGCCCGCACGCCACCTGCTCGCCCGTGCGACCTTCAGGGCACCCAGGTCGGACCCAGGTGTCGGGCGGGCTCCTCAGTTAAACGTCCCATGTTAATGAGAAAATGCGAGCGAAGGTGTCGCCCCCTGAGATAGCGGGATTGGCGTTGCTTTATTTCAAAGGGAAAGATGCCCTTGAGAGCTAAGGGGCACGTGGGAAATGGAGATGGCCCAGGGCCTGACAGTGCTTCCAGGAAATCGGGGTCACCTCTGAGACCTGGTCACCCTCCGATTCCCCTGTGGCGCCTGGTGTGCCTGGTGCACCTGTGTCTGACCACCTGCAGACACCATCCACCGTTCTGGAGGAAGGCAACAGGCGGGGCCCCCAGGAATCCAGCTACCACTGCTACCACCGGGCTGCAGGCACCTGGGGACAAAGGTCTGTCTCTGCCCAGACCTCTCTGAACACAGTTCACCCGTCCAGCTGTCTGCAGGAGTTCTCCACGGGGTGTGTGATAGGCATCACAAACCCAACTGTCCAAATCTGAGCTCCCAATGGCCCCCTAGACCTGTGTCCTTAGCCCTTCCCCAGTCCTCCCTACCTCAGCTAGGGGCAGCGCCAACCTCCCAGTTGCTCAGGACAGAAATCTGGAAGTCATCCCTTACTCCTAGGTCTCTTAGACCCACCTCCGGTTGGTCAGCACACCAGGACAAGTTCTACTCCTAGAATACAGCCAGGATCCCATCCCTGCTCACCACCCTCGCGGCTGCCACCCAGGCCAGACACAGCATCATCTTCCCTGTGGACCCTCCTAGAGCCTCCCAGCAGGTCCCCGGCTTCCACTCATGCCCCCCATGGCCTACACTCAGTACAACAGCCAAGAGATCCTGTTCCGATGTATCTCAGACTCTGTCACATGTCCACTCAGTGGTCTCTAAGTCCCCACCAGCATACCCATCCTGTTCCCCTCCATCCCTGGGCTCCAGCCACACTGACAACTTGGCATACACACACAGCTGCTGGAAGGCAGTCCAAACCCAGGCTGGGCCTCTGCTTGGCCCTGGCCCCCACCTTACTCTGCCCTGTTTAGGTCTTGTTTTCCCCACTGGCCGACAAACTCTGGGCCCTGGGACTAGGCTTTAGCCCCAGTTCCACCCCTGACAAAGCCCTCTCCAACACCGCCTCTTCACAGGAGTTCAGTCAAGACAATCTATCAAATGTAATCTATTGAAACTGAATCAAGTTTCACCAATTTAAAGGTTTTCAAATATACAATGAAGCTCCTGTTATAATAAACTCAGGCGAGGTGGTGCTGGGTCAATAATTCCCTCTAGGCCTTTGAAGCAACTGAGTATTTCTTCCACCTAGAGAATTAATCTAGAGCAATTGCGTTAGATTTGCTGGCCCAGGGGATATAAGGCCTTTAGCCACTCTGGGCCTTGATTTTTTGGCTACAAAAGAAGAGCATAATAATAATGCAAACGGCTACCAGTGGTGGAATGCTGACTGAATGCCAAGTGCTGGGCTTCAAGCTTTACCTACATTTCTTGCACTGCCTCATTTGATCCCCGCTGAATAGCCTCTGGTAGGTTCCACCAACATCCTTTTTTACAGATGAGCAAACTAAGGCTCTGAGGTAAAGGGACTTGCCTAGGGTCACCAGGCTTGGACCCAGCCTCTTCTGGCTGACCTCGGACACACTCTCAACCATGTCCTGTGGGCTTCCTTATGCAGAATACTGCTCCCCAGGCTCCCAGAGGCCTCATAAGGAAAAGTGGGGGGAGACCATAACAGTGTCCTGAGTACTTTGGGAAATGTTCATAAACACACAGATAATTTTTAAAGGATCTGCATGTGGAAGAATAATCCAACCCAGGATATTGAACCAGATACTCTGTATATCACAGACTCTGGAAGCTGGAAGCATCTTTTGAATGCAGAGCTGTGCCCTCCATCCCAGAGCTGAGGAATGGAGGGCAGAGCGGCTGAGTACCTCATGCCTCTCCTCACAGTGAGTGGTTGCTGGGCTCACCGCCCCTGCTTCCTTTGTCCACTTCCCCTCACTTACAGCTGCATCTGGCTGCCGGCTGCATAGCAGAGGAGATAGGGAACAATACACAGCCAGGGAGGAAACGAAAATAGGAAAGAGAAGTAGGAAGGGAGGATCATGCGGTCCTACTAAGGTAAACACACACATGTTTTCTCCTTTCTCCATAACTGTTTTATGCTATATAAGTCACATCAAACAACTATCAGACTCTGCTCATGTGAAATACTTTAGAAATCTGCCACCTAGCTTCACAGGCAGCTGGAAGAGTGCCGATTTGTCCTTAAAGGAGAAGATACATTAGCTGAAATGTCTTAGGTGAGCCAGCAGCGAGAATGCCAAGAGATAGAGTGTAAGATGACCGACAGGTAACTCCAACAGCTCTGCTGGCTACCTGAGGCCTGTCAAAGTTTCCCTCCTGTCCATGTGTGTGAGCATGAGGCTGAACCCCAGCCCGCTCCTGTCCCCCATCTGTGTTCATTCATTGAGGGCAGCTCCTGAAGAGCTCCAGGTGGACAGCCGCCAACACCCTACACATGACATCCTAAAATCAAGTGCACTAACTCTGTGACCTTCCTGAGATCCACGCACCACAAATACCCTGCAGTGACAACCCTGGAGGCAATTGCAACCCTCCCTCTAGGCTGTAGCTGACCCCTCATCAAGTTGCTTTGGTCACTTCCGAGTTTTTGGTTTCCCCTCAAGTCTATGGTGACATTTCCCTTGTCATATCCCCCCTGGGCTGCTGCTGCTGCAACAGCCTCCCTAGGGGCTGGCCTCCCCACTTCCACTCGCAACCAGAACATTGTTATGCAGGCTCTGTTTCCGGTATGTTCCCTCCTTTGCTCAGTAATATGGTACACACATCCACTTAACTAAAATTCACACAGGCATGCGTGCGTGGGGTAGGTGGGTGTATTTGTTGCCCACCCCAGTCCTGGAGGCAACAGAGAAATAGGTCCCTGGAAACTGGTATGAGGCCTCAGGCGGGGTGGGGGAGCATGTGGTAGCTCAGAACCACAAACACACATCCACACCCTCCAGCCTAGAATAGTGAATCCCCTGGGATTCATCACAAGGGAACAATGGGAAAGGGGCACAAAGCTCCAATGCCATTTGTTGCAAAAAACCAGAAGCAACCCAAGATCCTAGCAGCAGGCCAATGTTTATTTCATCAACTTCACAGAATATCATGGAGCCATTCAGACTTACGTGTGTGATGACTCTGCAGAAATAAGAAACTGTGCTTAAAAAGAAAATGCTGAGGAAAAAGGCAAATCATGCAGTATATTTATAATTGTGTGAAAACTATCCATACCCAGAAATGTTAAAATACTAGACTCACAGGTGAATTTCTTCCAGTCTGGGCTTCCAGAATGCCCCAGGCTTCTTTCTTTCCCAGGACCTAACTTGCCCTCAGGTGGGGGTTCCTATTTACTTGTCTATCTCCCACAACAGACGGCAAACTCCTTGATGGCGGAGACTGTGGTCTTTTCTTACTGTTCCCAGCCTCTCGGGTGGCCCAGCACATGGTAGGCAGACATTGAATAAATGAGCACAGGAATAAACAGATAAATTAATTCATTGATAAATCAATCAATGAAAACCACTTTATCGGGAGCCCTATTTGGCCCAACCTACAAAACCCCCACCACCTTATTACCCTTCCATGTTGTCTGGAGAATCAAGCTCCCCAAAGGTCTGCGTAACATACAAGTTCCTTGCGGAGACTTCTTAAGAATGAAGCCCTTTAAAACAGCAGTGTTCTAAGAATAGCCACGCAGAGATGCTGACTGCTATCATCATTAATAAATGAGTCTGCACCAGAGCCAAAGAATTAATTTGAGAGCAATTTATGATAATATGTTGCTAGGCAATTAAAATAAACTTCCGAGGGGGAAAAAACTTTCAATTTATTGTTGATTATTTCAGATCAGAAAGATGGAATAGGGGAGTTTGAAAAACGGCAAACACGAGACAGATTTCACTGGGGACGGTGCCTGGCCTGGCTCCGCCTGCACGTGCCTCCTGCTAATAGTAGCAGCCCCGGAGGCCACCTCCCTAGCTGTTCTAGAGCGAGCCAGGGGCTGCACTGTATCCCCGCACATGTGTTTGGAAGGAATGGCCTGCCTGAGCACCAGGTCGCCTGGAGGACCCCGAGGAGAGCGGAGGTCAGGTCCCACCAGGCAGCTCTGAGGATACTGGCCTCTTCTTAGCCCTTTCTGTTCCCAGAAGTGGCTGGCCCAGCTGGCCCATTCAATCGCTTATACCAGTTATTGACCAAAAGGCCTTTGCTTGTTGAGGGGGTCTAAATATCACTTTGACCAACAAATCCCTCAAGATGATCAAAGAGCTGGGATTCCCAAGGGATTACTACCCATTTGTCTGGTCTTCAACTGTTCCTTTTTTAAAAAATTCATTTTAAAGAAAGTAACAACAGAAATAATTGAAAATACAGATCTACTGCCGAATGTTCCTCCTTCTTTCTTGGCCATTAAAAAGGTACAAATTAAAGCAGCCTTGAGGCAGGTATCCTTTAAGTATATTAAAATGGCTCCAGGGCGCCTGGGTGGCTCAGTTGGTTGAGCGACTGCCTTCGGCTCAGGTCATGATCCTGGAGTCCCTGGATCGAGTCCCGCATCGGGCTCCTTGCTCGGCGAGGAGTCTGCTTCTCCCTCTGACCCTCCCCACCTCATGCTTTCTCTCTCTCTCAAATAAATAAATAAAATCTTTAAAAAAAAATAAAAATAAAAATAAATAAATAAATAAAATGGTCCCAAAGTATATTTAATTATTAACACCAAATGCAAGTGAGATGACAGTGAAGCTGGCATGCTCATTCTTTGTTGGTGGCACAGAATATCGGTACACTCGTTCCAGAAAGAGATATTATAGCTCATCAAGGCACTGTGATGATGTTGCTTCCCTTAACTCAGTAATCTGACTCCTGGCAATTTTCCCTCAGGAAATAATTCAAGAGAAGCAAAGAGTGTTCAGTACAAGGACACTCATTGCATCATTATCTGTAATAGCATAAAGGCGGAACTCAAATGCACAAAAATCAGCGGATAATTCAAAACATGAGAGTGTATGAGCTTGGTGGAATATTACACAGCCATTAAAATGACCATTATAAGGGCTCCTGGGTGGCTCAGATGGTTAAGTGTCTGCCTTCGGCTCAGGTCATGATCCCAGGGTCCTGGGATCGAGCCCCACATTGGGCTCCTGGCTCAGCGAGGAGCCTGCTTCTCCCTCTCCCTCTGCCTCTCTCCCTGCTCATGTTTTCTCTCTCTCTCTCTGTATCTCTGTGTCTCAAATGAATAAATAAAATCTTTTTTTTTAAAGATTTTATTTATTTATTTGAGAGAGAGAGTGAGAGAGAGAAAGAGCACAAGAAGGGGGAGCGGGAGAGGGAGAAACAGACTCCCTGCTGAGCAGGTAGCCCGATGCGGGACTCGATCCCGGGACTCCAGGATCATGACCTGAGCCGAAGGCAGTCGCTTAACCAACTGAGCCACCCAGGTGCCCAAATAAATAAAATCTTAAAAAAATTTTTTTTTTAAATGACCATTATAAAGACAGACTGTTAGTTATAACATGGGGTGAAAAAGGCAGACATGAAGGCCATGTGCAATATGATGCCAAAGATGTGAGACACGGGTGTGTGTGCAGGGTGGGGAAGAGCAGGGAACACGCAAAATCAAAAACAGTTTTGCGAGGCTGTGAGATTACTGGAGAGTTGCCTATATTCCAAATGCTCTTTATCTTACTTTTTCTACATATTTTTCCACATATATATTCCACATATTTTTCCACAACAACAAAAAAATTGAGCAAGCTACATTCAATCAAATGAATTATTTCAAACCCTTTCCCAAGGGGCCAAAGGAAGTACAGAAGAGTCGGCTGGGAGTAGGTGCCCTGCTCAGGGAGTGTGGGACAGCAGGGGAACAGGATGGGACCAGTAAATGAGAAGTCAGGGCAGTGTCAACCTCACTCAGGCTGCCCTGGGGTGGCCTGCGCTTGGGGGTCAGATGTGTGGGTCTGAGCACAGAGCTGCAACCTGTGCCCTGGGTGATATGAAGCAAGTCCAGGAGCCTCTCTGAGCATCGCTTCCCTGATTCTCATCCAGACACAGTCCTGGCCCCCTGTTATGGGCTGAATTGTGTCCTCTCCCCTCCTCCAAATTCATATGTGGAGGTTCAAACCCACAGCACCTCAGAATGTGACTGTATTTGGAGACAGAGCCTTTGAAGAGGTGACTAAGGTAAAATGAGGTCCTATAGATGGACCCGTATTCAGTATGACTGGTGTCTTTATAAGAGGAGGAGGTCAGGACGCAGACACACGCAGACCGAGGAGGCAACCACCTACGAGCCAAGGAGAGAGGCCTCAGAAGAAACCAAACCTGCTGACACCTCGATCTCAGAACTGGGAGAAAGTACATTTCTGTGGCTTAAGCCACCCAGTCTCTGGTATTTTGGGGCAGCCCCAGCAAATGAATACCCCTCCCTTCGCAGAGCCCTGAGGATGATATCACTGGCACAGGGCAGGTACGCAAAAGGCTTCTGGGAAAAGTGAGCCAGGTCTGAGGCGGGGGCTCGGCGCCCTGAAAACCACCGCCCACACGAGGCCTGTGCTGGAAGATTGGGTCTCAGTGTCCATCAGTGAGTTAGTTTTACTGTGAAGTTCGGAACTATGAAGTCCTGCAAGACCGCTTCTCCCGTGATCCCCATGGCGGCTGGGATGAGGTTGGGCAGGACAGACGTCACCGTACATAGCTGGCAAAATGAGAGTTTAGTGAAGTTAAGGGGTTTTGTGCAAAGTCAAAGAGCAAGCACAGACCAAAAAGGGTCACTAATGCAACATCTTAAACCTCCAAGCTCCACTTCTCCCCATTACTAAAAAATAAGGCTCCGATTGATTGATCTTACAACATGAATGTTTAGAAAGTCCATAGCTCCAGGGGCGCCTGGGTGGCTCAGTTGGTTAAGCGACTGCCTTCGGCTCAGGTCATGATCCTGGAGTCCTGGGATCGAGTCCCGCATCGGGCTCCCTGCTCGGCAGGGAGTCTGCTTCTCCCTCTGACCCTCCTCCCTCTCATGCTCTCTGTCTCTCATTCTCTCTCTCTCAAATAATTAAATAAAATCTTTAAAAAAAAAAAAAAAGAAAGTCCATAGCTCCAGAGCTACCATAAATCGAGTTAAAAGATAAGCAACACAGAAAATACTTGAAAAATTAATAACTGACAAAGGAGAAATAACCATAACTCAGAGTGAGCTCCTACAAATCAGCATAAAAACACAAATATCTAGACAGTAAAATGGCAATAAATATGAACATACAAGTCATGAAATGTACATGATTGGTCAACAAACAGATAAAAGTATACTCAATCTCTACTGGTAATAAGGGAAAGGCAAAACAGAGCAAAGAAATGCCTTGTCATTCACCCATCAGAGCAACAAAGCGTAAAAATAATGGGGTAGCTTCTGTTGACAATCCACGCTATTGGGAGATATAAATTTATGCCCTCTTTTTGGCTGACAGTTTGATAGTGTGTGTTGATATCCATCATGGGTATCCTCTTCTAGTCTAGCAATTCTACTCTTAGGAATCTATACACACATGCATTAATTTGCACACAGAAGCAGGTCCACTACAGCACTCTGGGAAATAGTAGTAAAATGCAAAGAACCTAACTGTCCATCAAGTGGGAAATGATTAAATAAATTATGATACACTTTAGAATTCTATGCAGTTATTTTTAAAATGAGCTAGGTTTATTTGTGTCGACATGTAAATATCTCCAAAATATATTTGTAAGGGAAAAAGCAAGCTGCTTATCAATATCCACAATATGATCTCATTTACATATGTGTAAGGGCATGGGGGTGAGGGGGTGGTGTGAACTTACATGTCTTTGTAAAAGCATGGGTAAGGACCAGGAAAAGTACCACCGCTAACCAATGGGTGTGTATTATTTCTTGGGAGGGAGGTAATGAAAGATGACTAAGTTTTCTGTTACATATTTCAGAGTCATTTAAACATTTTACAAGCTTGTATTTCCTAACGAATGCCATCTCTCAACAAATTACAATTGGTGAGAGTGTGCCAGGATCAACTCCTGCTCATGTTGAAACCTGAGAACCTACAAAAGACTCTCTAATGGTGGAAGGTCAGGCATGAAGGGAGGTGCATAATGAGTGAGTTTGGGGGCAGGAGGGCCCAGAAGTCACATCAGAGAAGCCACCACATCAATGCACACAGACCAACCTGGCAGGCAGCAATCAGAGAGGGGCTGGATCAGTTGACGCACCCGTGGCACAATCCCCATGAGGCGGAGGAGCAGAGCGGCCCATGGTGACGGGCCCTGCAAAGAACGGACACAGCTGCAACCAGGTGTGGGAGGCAAAAGGCTCAGGCGCCCGTCACTTGGCCAGGCTGCAGGCATCACCCCACCCTCAGCCACCAGGCTGTTGGCAGATGCTCATGGCCATAGCCACCAGTGACCTTGAGAGCGGCGGCAGTGGCTCAGGGATGAGGCTCAGGAGAGGCCACCGCGTGGATCCACCTGTGCTCACCTCACCAGGGCTTCTCTGGGTTGCAGGGTCCAGAGAGGTGTCAGGAGAAGTGCCAGAAAAGGAGAGAGGATGTTGGAGGCAAGTGTCGACCAAAGACACAGGGAAGAAGTGAGAGATATGTTGCAGCTCAAAAGAGTCATCCCTAAATGCAGCAGGCCCATCGGACGCCCCCTCTGGTGCCCGTACCGTGGCAGGCATGAGTCACACCAGTGGCCTCTTACTGAAACGCCCCTGCTTCCTGCCCTGTAGCCACACCCCCACTGTCCTCCAACCTCCTATCTTCCTGCTCCCAGGCAAGAGTCAGTCCTCACTCCCATGTTCTTCCCACTCCCTGCTGGTGGGGCCCAAGTGATGGCGCCCATGCCCGTGGCTCATTGTCCTGTCTTCCTGTTCATGTTTCCCCATCTGTATCATTGCTGGGCCCTCCCCTTCAAGCTCCAGATCTCCCAGGCCAACTGCAAGTCCCCTCCCCCATCAACCTGACCCCAACTGAGCCCAGTATCTCTCCTCTGCTCCCTCATGACCACCTTTCCCCCTCCAGACAATCCTTTCTGCCCACAGGCACCAGGCAGGAGACCTGAGGGTCAGCTGTTACGGTTTCTCCCTCACACTGGGCCCCGACAGGCAATGCGTCCCCAAGTTGTAAGGATGTTAACTTCAAAATGGTTTGTAAATCCATACCCTATGCTCCACCTGGAGGGAGTAAACCACGCACCTGCTCACTTCCAAGGTCTCAGCTTCCACGTTTTTCCCTTCTGATCCATCCTACAAGCTGCCATGGGACAATTTACTGAAAATACACCATCTGCTCTCTGTCACTTCCCTTCCAAGGCTTCCTGATACCCAAAGCAGCAAGTTCAAGTTCAAACTCCTTGGCAAACCATAGCCCATCAGGAGCTAAGCCTTGTGGGCCTCAGCAATTCCCCACTTCTTACTCCTTAGCTTCACCCCTGTTCCTCCCGCCCCTACCTTTGCTCACCTGGCTGACATGCCCTGCCTTTCCTTCCCTGGGCTGGCTCCTGTCATCTATGGATACCAGGTGTGGGCTCCTCCTCGAGGAAGCCTTACCTGACAGCTGCCACCCCGGAGAGGGGATGGAAGACTCTTTGGAGAAGGGCCCTTCCTCAGGGTTCTCATCACACCCTTATGCATCGCTTGCTGCACTCATCACACTGACTCATAAGGATCTTGTCTGCCCCCCTGCAAATAAATGGTCAGCACCTTGAGGGCTGGGAAGGGGTGCACTCACTATATTAGTCTCCTACGACCACCACAACCTGGACGGCTTCCAACAACAGTAATTTATTCTCTCACGACTCTGGAGGCCAGAAATCTACCATCAAGGTGTTGGTAAAGGCATGCTTCCTCTGAAGGTTGAGGGAAGGATCTTTCCTGGCCTCTTTTAGTTCCTGGTGGTCCCGGGTGTTCTTTGGCTTGTGGCAGCATAAGTGGGGTCTCTGCCTCTGTCTTCACATGGCCCTCCCCTTTGTGTCTGTGTCTGAGTCCAAATTTCCCTCATTTTAGAAGGACATCAGTTCTGGGGCGCCTGGGTGGCTCAGTCGTTAAGCATCTGCCTTCGGCTCATGTCATGGTCCCACGGTCCTGGGATCGAGCCCCGCATCGGGCTCTCTGCTCAGCGGAAAGCCTGCTTCTCCCTCTCCCACTCCCCCTGCTTGTGTTCCCTCTCTCAGTGTCTCTCTCTGTCAAATAAATAAATAAAATCTTTAAAAAAAAAAAGGACATCAGTCCTATTGGATTACGGACCCCACTCATGACTTCATCTTAACTTGATGACATCTGCAAAGACCCTATTTCCAGTCACATTCACAGATACTGAGGGGTTCGGTCTTTAATATAGCTTTTGGGGGAACACAATACAACCCATAGCCCTCACTTTGGCATCACTATTGATAGAACTGTTCATGGATGACTGAGCCAGGGTGCTCTGGGTCTAGGCAGGGGAGGAAAAGTCAGAGGACGAAGGCATCTTGAAGGAGGCAGCTCTGCAGCTGGGCCTGGAGGAGGTGGGGGAGGGAAGGGACATGTCCAGGAGGAAGGAGGAACACTGCATGAGAGATGAGGGAGAGCCGGGCTGCACAAGAGGCCTTGGCTCTGTGCTTGGCACTGTGGGGAGCTGGGTCAGCCTGAAGAAAGGCTTTTCAGCCTGGGCTGAGGCTTCTGCCTTGGTACCATGGAGGCAGTAGGGGGCCAGGGCAGTGGGGAACCAGGGAAGGTTCATCAGGAAAGCAGTGACAAGAGCAGAACCAGTGTTCCTGAAAGATGAATCTGCCCGAGGCATAGAGGGGCAAGTCTAAAAGGAGCCACCCAGGGCAGGGAGTCACTACCAATAATGAGGGCAGTGGCAGCAGGGCAAGGAGAGAATCCAGAGAAAATGTGATAGAATGGACAGGGCATGACCTCAGGCAGCAAGGAGAGGAAGGAATTGAAGCTTGCAGGGGTTGGGGTTCAGGAGCCAGTGACTGAAAATGGCAGCCCAGGGAGAGCAGCATGCCTGCAGGAGCGGTGATCAGTTTAGTCTCATGAAATGCCATTCAATTTAAAAAGCCAGCTCACGGGTGCACTCATTAAGTAACCCCTGAAGTGGGGCGTGTGTGCAAAGCAGCTATAGAGTTCACATACTTTGTAAATAATTCAAGTTTATGGGCAACTAACACGTCTTTTTCTATCAATGCCTGGTACCCAAGCTGTTAGCAGCGGGCATTTTGGAAGAAAGGTCTCAAGCCAAGGGAACTAGAAACTCAACTGAATCACCTTTAAATTACCTCTTCACCTCGGGGAAATGGAAATCAATGCAGTCTGCAAAGGGCTTCGGTGTGTGTGCAGAGGCCAGATGGAGCGGGTTCCCAGGCAAGAGAGCCAGGGGCACAGGGAGCTGTCCACCTCGGGGGCATCTCTGCGGTCAGCAGAGGTCCTGGGACTTAGGATGCCCTTTCTGACAGAGCCACCAGCACCTTCCAACCACCCCAGACTTTCCCGAGAGGCGCCGCTGAGGCACAGCATTAGGGGAAAGGCTCTCGCCTTGGGGGATGGAATAAAGACCCTTCTCTCCACTCCCCCTACCTTCATGGGTGATTCATTCCCTCTCTGGGCCTCAGGCTCTTCATATCAGGAGAGGCTGACCTCATTGATTTCCAAAGGGCCCCTCTACCTTCCAGCTCTTCCTACCGCTGCAGCTGCTGTCCCTGCTGCCCGAATACCTGCAAGCCTCATACCCGGGCGAGGATGGGAAGATCTGGCAACCCTGAAACGGCAGGTCTCAGACACTAACTCCTCCAAGTCATGATTCTTTCTGTACAGCTGATCCTAACCCCTGCTTATTCTTCTTCCTCTAGCCACCCAGAAACCAGTGCTATCGCCTCAGTGGGAGAAGGGAGCCCTGGATTGTGCGCCTGGAGATCAAGGTGACTGTGGGTTTGTCACTCCCCACTTCTGTGCCATCAGCTCATCTGTGAGGCCCCCTCCTCAGGCCAGCCAGGCAGGTGCCACAGTCAGACCTTAGGCACCTGTGATCTAACCTCTGAGCCTCAGTTTCCTCATGCACATCAGAGGGTGTGGTAATGGTTCTATTTCCCAGGGTTGTTATGAGGACTGAGTTACTACGGGAAAGCCCGGCCAGTGTTAGCTGCTATTACCACAGGGAATGGGGGACATAAGCAGGAAGAGAAGACATACATTGTGGAAGGACAACACAGTATTAGAGAGTGGGAACCTCAGGAGGGACAGCGGCAACCGCCCCCACAAGAAAACGTCCCCTGCCATATAGCCTTTCCTGGAAGGGGTTTCTCATGGCCCTTGGCATGTAGGTCCCTTCTCCCTGGAGGGAATACTCCCCTTGTCCTTTTGCCCAAGCTCCACTGCTGGCCAGCCAAGATCCCTGGATGACAGAGGACCCAAAGACAGCCTCCGCCTTGGGAACATTACCTCCAGCAGGACCGGGCTATCCCAAAGCAAACCACCGGCATGGTTTCAGTATAAACACTGATGTGTGGGGATTTTTGTCCTGATATGCTCAGATTCTTCTAATAACAAGTGGCAGTGCACTATGGCAAGAGGTATCAAGGATAACACTGAATCCCCACAATCCTGTGCTAAGTTTACATATCAGGCAGCTGTTACTTTCTCTATCTTACAAATTGAGGCTCAGGGGGTACCTGCGTGGCTCAGTCAGCTAAGCGTCCAACTCTTGATTTCGGATCAGGTCATGACCTCAGGGTGGTGAGATGAAGCCCTGCAAAGGGCTCCGCGCTCAGCAGGGAGTCTGCTTCTCTCCCTCTGCCCCTCCCCCTGCTCTCTCTCTCTTTCAAATAAATACATCTAAAAAAAAAAAAAAAAAAACAACCCTGAGGCTCAGAGAGGCTAAATCATGGCATATAGTTAATAAGAGGTGAAATGCGAATTTTAACTGCGGTCTCTCAATCTACAAAGCGAGGCATTTTTTCACTCCTTTACACACCACAGCTATTACCATCATCCCTAACAGCACTCTACCAGGAACCCAAGATGAATAACTTTCACCAAAATGAAACTTGTTCTATTGCCATATATTTATCACTATATCTTTATTTTCTGCCGTGGCCTTGAGAAATCCAGTCAGAAAAGTTCTGTTCATATTTTTCATGTGCATTTTATAATTGTACATAGGTGAAGGCTTGCATGTGATATAACCAAGTGCAAGACTTCTTTTTTTTTTAAAAGATTTTATTTACTTGACAGAGAGAGACACAGCGGGAGAGGGAACACAAGCCGGGGGAGTGGGAGAGGAAGCAGCAGGCTTCCCGCAGAGCAGGGAGCCCGACGTGGGGCCTGATCCCAGGACCCTGGGATCATGACCTGAGCTGAAGGCAGACGCTTAGTGACTGAGCCACCCAGGTGCCCCACCAAGTGCAAGACTTCTGAACAGAGACTGTGAGCTGGATCTAGAACTGTGTATCACCTAGACAACCCTCAAATGTTATCTTTCTCAGTTACAGAGGAGAACCTGAGCCCACCTTAATTATTGAGGAGGTTTTAAGTTGCTCATATTGTGAGTAAAAATAGGTAGCCTGATTGCATTACAGGTGTAGAGCAGGCTAAAAATATATATATACCCCAACTTGATCTAGTTACAGAAAACTTGGGGCCTATAAATGTATTTTCAAAACAAACAACATGCAAAGCTCAAATAGATCATTTTTCCAAAGCAAAAGCAATGGCCTGCTGCTTAGCCAGCCTGCATTTTATGCATTTTGGACTTCATATTTTTATGAACCAAGTCAGCAAGAATGCTGTCAAAGAACAGTTATGAATCAGCCATCCTTCCTGACAACTACTCTCTAAAGAGGTTTATTCATCTGGCCAAAATACAAAGCGTTTACATGGTCGGTCAAAACTTACCTACTCAAAACAAAAATGCTTTGGGGTAGGAAAAAAGTGATCAAGAATAATGTAAATCAAGTATATGTTAGATATGCAGTTATTATACTTTCCCCAGTATGACTTTCCTCTCTACAGAACACTGGCCAGTGATAAATGGTACCCAGGACTGCTACCACACTCTTGGCATACATTTCCATCAGCACTGCAGCACCATTGCAGCTCACCCTGACCCTAAAACCAGCACATCATCTCACACGTCTTTTCCACCTCTCTTTCATTTCGTTGGCACCACCACCACCAGGCATCCGATGATCCAAGGAAGCTACCCACCAGAGTCATTTCTGAAGCACATAGCTTAGGCTAGACAGTCAGAACAAAACACAGACCCCAGTCCTCCAGCATGAGCCTGTCCAGATTCAGAATATTCATTTACATCCACCTGGTTACAACAGACACTTTACAAGGTTTGGAATCTAGACCTCTCCAGGGCCCTGGAGGATGGTCCCTCCAACTCCACCCCACTTCCTTCATCCCTTCACCTCCCCAACACGCCAAAAGTCCTTTGCCGAGGCAGTAGAGCCCCCCATTAGCCTACCCATCAGGTTCTAGAAGTCAAGAGGTCTATCTGTCTGACCTTGCCAGGTGATGGAGATGGGAATCGAATGCTGGTGGGATCGAAGGCAGAGGTGACCCATCAAATTTAAACACATCTCCCCCTTCAGTGGATGGCTCAAGGCAGGAGGGGGGCAGCTTTAAGGACCGAGGAAGCCCAAGCCTCCTGGCTGGGTAGTTGCCCAGCGTGACCCCAAACTGCTTACTCAGAGGCACAGGCCATCTGGAGAAGGGCTTTTCCTGTGACAGACACCACTGGAGTTTAAAATCCCCTTTGCGTGCTGGGAAACACACACACACACACACACACACACAGTAGCAGGGAATGCCTGCCCAGTATCCACTCCAAAGCTCTTGTACCTCAGTCCAGCTCACTCCCAACAGCCAGGTGCACTCAAGTGACCCTTGCCCTTGAAGCCCAGCAGTGGCAGCTCAGGTGCCCAAGGAGACTGGATTAAGGCAGGGAGAGGGCTTTACCTCTTGCTTGCAGCCCCTGGGGAAGACTCAAGCCTACCTTCCCTGCTAAAAGATGGCTGGCCTCTGTCTGGGCTGAATTCCAGTGGCTAGTCTACATGGGCCAGTCCCCTGCACAGAGAGGGGAGAGTATTGCCCTTGTGACACCAACCTGGGCAAACATCCCTTCTCAGTGTCATATGGTGGGCAGCACCCAGGCTGGTGAAGAAGACATGCTTAGTGACTGCCCTTAGACTTCTAGCTAAACCCTTTGTCCCCTGGCTCGTGAGGGCAGAGGGGCCTGCCCTCTATCCCAGGACTGGGTCAGAACCAGGGCAGAGATCTGAGCTCTCAGTCCTGTAGGCTGCTCAAGATCAGGGCTGGAAGAAATTTACAATGGGTAAGGAAAATTTAAAAGCCCAAGAGATCCCGTGCCTCGGGACCCGCCCGCCCCATGCTTGCTCCGCCTGCCCCAACTCACCCCAGGAAAGGGCTCCCGGGTGTGGAAGTGGGTCTGGCCCCGAGGCTGCGGGGGCTCTTGCAGCTGCCGCCGCCGCCGCTGCTTTCCCGCCGCCGCGCTCTCAGTCCATCTCGGTGCAGTGCCGGCTGCCACCGCCGCGCCAAGCCCGGGAGAAGGAGGGCGGTCCCCGGATTGGGTGTGTGCTGCCCGGCGGCCCCGGGCCCGCCTCCCCGCCGAGGCTGCCCCTTCAGCACCGCGGACAGCGGCCAGCTCACGGGCTCCGAGCGGAGAGGAGCCGAGCGCCCTGCTCCGCCTGCCCGCCAGCCAGTCAGCCGGAGCGCGGCAGGGGCGCGGCGCACCGCGTCCTCATTCCTCCAGCCTCCTCCCGACCCGCCGGGGGTGGTCGCCTCCGTCCCTCAGGGCCCCGCTCCAAGAGCGAAGGGCGCCGCGTGAGGCCACCAGACAGTCCCCGGAGGATGGGACGCACCTCCTCCAGCCCGGTCAGAGCAGGGATTAGCGCTCTCCTCCCGCCCAGCGGGCTAGACAAAGGCTAGCTCTCAGTGTCTCCGTGAAGGCCGGCGGGCGGCAGAAAGCTCAGCCCAGCCTCTTAAAATGTGGGGGCATGGCCCGGAACCCGACCCGGCACTAAGGGCGCTATCGCGGCTCAATCGAGGCCAAAGAGGGCTGGCCCTTTGCCTGGGTCTCGCGTGGAAGGCGCCCTTGGCTCAAGCCCTCATTTCTCCTCTGTCATATACCCTGGGATTGTAAGGAATTAACCAGTTACAGTGTCTTGGGACCTAGGGGAGGGAGAGCCTTTGGGGTTCCATCCCCACCTGGAATCCAATTCCCTCTTCCACATCCTTGGTGTCAGATCGTCAACCAACCAACGGATGGGACTACTGGAGCCTGGTGACATCACTCAGAACGCTTCTCCGTTTTTCATTTCTGTTAAAATCCCTCTCACCACTCCTCATCCCCAGCCAGGAAAGCCCTGATGGAGATGAGGGTCCCTAATTGTAAGACCCTCTGCCACAGACCAGAAACATGACCTGGGCCACTCTTCCTTCTGCCTTCAGTGGGCCTCAGCTTCTCCTCTGGGATGTGGGGCTGGAGTGGAGCTACCTCTGGTAGAAGAATCCAAGACTGGACAGCCGCACCCAGCCCAGGTCACTTCATGGCCATTCCAAGTACAAGATGAGGAGACCCTTCTTTCCACTGCCAAAACTGGCCACCCTTGCTTAATTCTTTCTAAAGCAACCACAACTCTTATACCTCATTAATTCAAATCCAAAGACATGTTGATTTTTTACCATTTGGTTGAGCCCCTGGTTTGAAGGGAGAAGACCAAACGGAATGAGTTCAAGTTGAGGTTAATAAATGCTATCTGAGCAGGCAGGAGGCACGCTGCTCAAACATTCTCAGATCAAGGCTGCTACACAAAGAGCCCAGAGCTGAAACGTTCAGGAAGGGCACAGCAGGAACAGGAGTGAGTATTTGCCATTCTGCAAGTGGGGGGTGGGGGACAGGGGCTCCTTCAGTTTCCACATCAAGGAAGAAGAATCACGATCCCCATGTGGTGTCTTTAAAAAGAAGCAAAACCACTACTTCTACAGTCTTTTAACTTAACATTTTTTTTCTCCTTTGAAAATTACTTCCAAGAACTTTTTTTTCATTATTTATTTATTTATTTGACAGAGAGAGACACAGAGAGAGAGGGAACACAAGCAGGTGGAGTGGGAGAGGGAGAAGCAGGCCTCCCACAGAGCAAGGAGCCCGATGCGGGGCTCGATCCCAGGACCCTGGGATCATGACCTGAGCCGAAGGCAGACACTTAACGACTGAGCCACCCAGGCACCCCTTTTCTTTTTTTTTTTTAAGTAGCATACCATCAAAATCCAAAGACAAGAAACAAGTCAGGTTCCAGTGACATCAGATTATGTGAGCTTCCTGCTGCACTGGTCACAAGCATCAGATGGGGGATGGGTAGCCCATCCACCTTCCAAACATCCAACATTTGCCAAGTGGACATGTTGACACTTATGAGGAAAGTCTCAAGTCTTTCTTTGTGCATTTCCTCATTTGGAATGGAATTTCTTGAGGATTTTGTGACAGAGGAGTCCTTCAATTTAACTCTTAGTTGTCTAACTTACAGCACATTCAGCAATCACCAGCATGTCTGCATCCTCACCTTCCAGGAGATCAGTGAGGGACCCAGTGATGCCCATTTCTACACACATACCCCACTAGCACAAAGCACAGATTTTCTACTGATGTGACATGCTCACATATACACTAAAGATCCCAAAAGATTCAGGATTTGGAACAACAGAAACGATACCAGCCATACAACAAGATTTTAAATTTCAGTGCATTTATTCAGTGCAGTTATTCTCTAGGTTCTGGAAAAACCTAAAAACTGGAACACATTCCAATGATTCTCAACTACAAAGGCAGGAAGACACTTCTGCCCCAGGTCCCATTCCTCCCTCTGCCCCAGGGCTCAAACCCTGCTCTTTGACCTCACTAGACAATCTGTTCCTGGTGGGCAGACTATGACTGCCCACTCCTGCTGACAACTAGTAAACCACCCCCAACCTGCCTGGAATGCCACCTTTCTACCAATATGGCCGGTAAATCCCAACCAAATCCATCCTTCCCACCCCAGCCTAGCTATACTTTGCTCCCTCTATTATGCCCTGAAAACATGAGCATGTCCTTGGCCCATCCCCTCCTCCTTCCTTACAACCAGCCTACCCCAGGGTCCACCAGTGCCTTCCTTAGCCCTCTTTCCTGCTCACCCAACTGGGGACCTGCACCTAGCCTTCTTTCTCTCTCCCTGGTCCACCATGGCGCCTCCTCCCTGGGCCCCTGCCCCCTCTCTTAACCTCCTCTCTGGTCATATGACTCTTCTTACAACACCTGGTACAGACTGTCACTACTTCTGTTACAAGTCTAAAATGCCACCACCCTACTACTAACCAAGCAAGGTTCAACTTCCAAGCCTAACCCTTTGAGTCCTACGCAGAATGCCCTCTCTATCCCATTTTCCCATTTCCCAAGCCCCCCTAGTGACAGCTCTGATCTCTGGCCATGATGTCTCAAGTCTTTGCCTCATGACCTAGACTGTCCCTTGTCAACGCTGAATATCTGCTCCACTATCCCTCACCTGACCTTCAAGTTCCCTGTCCATCCAATGGAGCTGCAAACTCTTAATCCAGAAGTGCTCCCAAGTGCAGCTGTGGCCAGTGCTGGGTCTGGTGCCAGGCAGTGCATGCTTACCGTTCTGGGGCATGGCTCCTTACCTTGGCCTCCACTTCCACTTCCTTGAGCTCTTAGAGCACTTCCTATCAGTACCATGCACCAGACACTTAATCTTTCCAACCATCTACACCACTACCTACCTGTCCATGCCCAGGCATCCTACCTCTCCAGAAAGTCTACATGAGCTCTCGCCTTCTATTTTTGTGGGGGCCTGTCAGTTTCTAGAAAAGTGTTCACAGCACTATTGAGAGGTGCTCAATAGTTCTTGAATGAGCAAACTCAGCATGGGTAATAGCAAGAAAGGGATAACTTTAAATCTGCTTTTGAATTTTATCTAATTCATATTTTTTCTCTCTCTCTTCACCCCAGGCCACATCCTGTCAAGCTGAGCTTGGGAAGGCAGGCAGGGGAGAAAGAGGCTCTAGGCTGCCAGAGAACTGACAGAACAAGTTCCTTGCCAGTGGGTGATAAAGACAAGACTGATAAGGCATTCCGTGGTATGTTATTACATAGCTATATTCAAGACCCTTGAAGTAACTCTGCAAACAAAATGACAGGGCAAATTGGAACCCAGGGACAAGCTGAGTAACCTATTCTCACCATAGCAATGCCTCAAAAACACAGCTATTGGCAGTGACCGCTCCACAGGAGTGGTGAGGGGCTGGAGAAGCCACAACTGATTTTCTGCAGACTAGAGACTATTTGCTGCTTCCATCAAAGTAGTAACTAACATAACTCTACTCTAGGAATGAAGCAAACTAGCAACCAGCTTTAAAAAAGTATCCAGTGTGAAATCAGGCCAGGGAAGGACTCCTAGCTCTGTCATACGCTAACAATGAAGCCCAGGGCAAGTCGTTTTCTCACTTTGGGCCTCAGTTTCCTTATCTGGGACAAGTAGGCACTGGATTAACTAATTCTGGCAGTCTCTTTTACTTACAAAAATTCAACGGCTCTTCAGAAATAAGCCCTCGTATGTATAATCAAAGGTTTTTTGACAAGGGTGCTGAGATCACACAATTGGGAAAGGACAGTCTTTTCAACAAATGGTGACGGGAAAACTGGATGTCCACATGCAAAAGAATGAAGTTGGGCCCTACCTAACACCCAGGTACAAAAATTAACTCAAAATGGATCAAAACCCTAAATGTAAGACCTAAAACAATAAAACTGACATGTGCTACAATCTGAATGAACATTGAAGAAATTATGCTAAGTGAATTAAGCCAGTAACAAAAAGAAAAATACTTTATGATTCCACTTATATAAGGTACCCAGAGTTGTGAAATTCGTAGAGACAGAAAGTAGAATGTTGTCTTGGGGACAGAATGGGGCCTGAGGGAGGGGGGAGATGGGTTTATTGTTTCTTGGGTATAGCGTTTCAGTTTTTCGAGATAAAGAATTCTGAGATGAATGGTGGTGTTTGTTGAACCATATGACTGTATTTAATACCACTGAACCATAACTTAAAAATGATTAAAATTTCAAATATGTAATATAATATTAATTATTATTAAGAAATTAAAAAACAAAAATTCTTATCTGAAGTATATATATTAACAGAGTGGAAGAGAATTTTTAAAAACATTATGTAGTTGGTTAATATCAGTTATTTCCCTTGTAAATGTGTTTTTAGTGTTTAAAACTTGTGATATACAAGGACTAAAAGCAGGAAAAACAAATAAATTCAACCCTGAATACTGTGCTTATAGCTTTGACTGACCAAGGAGCTCTCAGTTAGGTGGATCCCAGCCCAGGACACCAGATTTCCCGCAGCAGTCACCAAGCAACCACATCTACGTAAACTGGGGGCTCTGAGTCCTCATAGCTCCTGGTAAGTTCTCAAAGACTTAATGTTCTCCCCGCATGAAGCCCACGGGCAGTTAGGGAAACCTAAGAAAACACTACAAGAGAGAAATGTAAACCTTCAAAAATACAGATGGCTGAAATGTCAAGAGCCGTGAGAAGAGCCACTTGGCATATCTAGTGCGTCCTAAGCAGCTTGATTGGCAAGAAGCTAATTTCAAAATAACTGTAATTAATAATTTTAAAGAAAAAAAAGACAAAATGGATACATAGATGTAGCATTTCAGCAGAACTGGAAATCTATAAAAGTCATCACATGGACATTCCAGGATTTAAAAATATAGTATCTGAAATTAAGAATTCATTGAATTGGCTTCATGGCAGAATGGGTAAAGTAGAAAGCAGGATTGATGAACTCAAAATCTGGTTAATCAAAATAGCCAGAGAGAAAAAAAGATGGAAAACACAGAACAGAGCATAAAGGTCACTTGGGTGATCATCAAGATGTCTAACATATACACATGTAATTTAAGTCCCACAGAGAGACACAGAGAGAGAAAGAGAGTAGGCCAGAAGCAGTCATGGCAAAAATAATGACTGAATTTTCCCAAATCTGGTGAAAGACATTAGCCCACAGATTCAAGATGCTCAGTGAGCCCCAAGAAGAACTATAAATCAAATCTTATCTAGGTACATTACACTCAGTCCTAAAAATCAAATACAGAGGAAAAAACTTAAAAGAAGCTGGAGGAAAAAAAGATACACTATTTTCAAAGGAGCAATAAGACTGATTCTAATTGTTGTCTTTTCAATATAAAATAGAGAAAAAGAAGATAATAGGATCTTTAAAGCTTAAAAAAGGAGGGAAGGGAGGGAGAAAGGAAGGGAGGCAGGGTGGACTGCTAATCTAGAATTTTATACCCTGGGAAAAGATCCTTAAAACTTAAGGTGAAATAAAAATATTTTAAGGCAAAATAAAAAACAAAAAGCAAAGAATTCACTGCCAGTAGACATGTATCACAAGAAATACTCAAGTTCTTTGTACTGAAGGAAAATGGTCCCAGACAGAAGAGAAGAAATTCAGAAAGGAATAAAGAACATCAGAATTGTTTTTTTTAATGTAACTAAATATAAATAAATATTGCCAAAAAATTCAAAACTTAAGGTGAAATAAAAATATTTTAAGGCAAAATAAAAAACAATTATAATGCTCTGTGGAATTTATGACATATGAGTAAATATATGTAAGAGCAATAAAAAGAAGAGCAAGAAGAGATAAATGGAATTTAACTTGTGGAGTTCTTAAATTGTTTAGGAAGTGGTAAAAGTACTAGTTTAAAGTAGACTCTAATATATGAAAGATTCACATTATAATCTCTTTTATTAAAAGAATGAGAGGGGTGCTTGGGTGCCACAGTCAGTTAAGCGCCCGACTCTTGGTTTCAACTCAGGTCATGATCTCAGGGTTGTGAGATGGAGCCCTGCGTTGGGCTCCATGCTCAGCAGGGAGTCTGCCTGAGGATTCCCTCTCCCTCTGCCTCATGCTCTCTCTTTCTAAAATAAATAAATAAATCTTTAAAAACAATAAGAATGAGAGAAGGTACAAATACGAATGAATAAAGGAGAGAATAAAATCATTAAAAAATGCTTGATAAGGGGCGCTTGGGAGGCTCAGTCGTTAAGCATCTGCCTTCGGCTCAGGTCATGATCCCGGGGTCCTGGGATCAAGCCCCATATAGGGCTCCTTGCTCAGCGGGAAGCTTGCTTCTCCCTCTCCCACTCCCCCTGCTTGTGTTCCCTCTCTCGCTGTGTCTCTCTCTGTCAAATAAATAAATAAATAAATAAAATCTTTAAAAATATATATTTAAAAAATGCTTGATTAATAATAAAAAAATGAAAGAGAAGGAATATCCATGTTGTAGCATGTATCAGAATTTCCTTTCTTTTTAAGGCTATCCTTGTGTAGATAGATCACATTTTGTTTATCCATTTATCATTGATGGACACTCGGGTTGCTTCCCCCTTTTGGCTATTGTGAATAGCAATGAGAATATGAGTATTTGTACAACCTAAATAATGTTTGCAATCAACCTTTTAGCTGAAAGACAACCTTAATCACTTGTACTTTCAGTGTGTAGACAATGTAGTAAACAATGTGTACACAAGGAAGCAGAGAACCTGAAGTCAGATAGACCTGGATTCAAAGCCAGGCTCTGCCATTTACTAACTCAGTGACTGTGGGCAAGTTTCTTGGAGGGTTACACATAATGCACGTAAAAATGCCAGGCACAGAGCAGGCGCGCATGGCAGCAATTATTCATGTTACTCTCACCAGGTCAGAGCACCTCTCTGATGTCGGGTGGGCTGGGGAATGTTCCAGACTCTGGGCCCTCAAAGATGCCTGAGACTTATGCTTTTCATAATGTTCATTTCTCCCCCCAACCGGCAAGAAGACAAAACAGAACTTGTAACAGCTGCCAATCAACTTTTATCTATATAAAACATGTTGTCAACCATTGATAATTGGCCAAAGTGTATTTTACGTTTTGCTTAAAAATACTGTTTCCGTTCATCTGACATTAAATGCCATGTGCTGGTGGCAAACCCAGATTATGAATGATTCATGCATAGACACAGTGACTAATTAAACCCAATAGAGACTATTCATTAAAAAATAGAAATGCAAACTTTTACCCAAGGGCTTGCAAGTAAATGTCTGCAGGAAGCGTTTGAGGAAGGTTTATAACCTCAGCTTTCTCAATAAACAACACTGCAGATGGTGGATGAAAAAAATGCTTATATTCATAAACTATTTCTTATCATGCAAACCATGGTGATCGAAGCTTCTGTACACGGTTCCTAAATCCTTAGTTTTTTGCTGTTTTGATAAATGCCTATGGATTTTTAAAAAAGATTTTATTTATTTATTTGACACAGAAAGAGGGAGAACACAAGCAGGGGGAGAGGCAGAGGGAGAAGCAGACTCCCCACTGAGCAGGGAGCCCAATGTGGGGCTCAATCCCAGGACTCTGGGATCATGACCTGAGCCAAAGGCAGACTCTTAACCTACTGAGCCACCCAGACGCCCCACCTATGGATTTTTTAATCGTGACTCTATTTCTATATTTTGGTGATGTCTATCTATGTACCCATTGATTTGGGGCAGGCTAGGAGGCTAGCTGGGGTCTTAATAAAACTATTTACTGCAAAGGCTCCTGAAATCTCCACTGGCCTGGACCCAGCCCTGGGACATGACTGTGACCCTCTCAGTCTCGCTGCTCTGTGCTAGCTAAGGCATTCTGCCAGTCCACAGTTTGTTTTTCTCTATCAGCAAAGTGAAATTACAATTGACAACGTATTTCACAAGACTGTGGCACAGTTATGGTAAAGAGACAGGATTGGTCATATCTAAAATTCCCTAATATATGTAAGCTCTTGGAACCTGAAGAAGGGCAGTGTTGGCAACAGGGATCATGTTGCTCTTGAATGTCAAAGACCTTCCAAGCAATGGAACTTAAAAACCAAAGAAACAGATCCTATCCCCCTTGGTTTCAGGGCATCCACATGATAAGTGGGGCAAGCATAGAGATAACAGAAGAAACATCCCTTAACTGATTTTTAAATTGTTGATCCAAGAACTTACCAGTCTTGAAATGACCCTTAACCACATTTGCCAGTGGATCCTCAGTGAGTTACCATATCTCAAATAATTTAACCTATTAAGTATTCCCCCACCTTTCTTTCCCTCCTTCTCTCTCCCCTCTCCCCTCCCCCCCCTCAAATACAGTTTGCTACATCACTTAGGGGTTGCTTTTTGCATGTCTTAAGAATCTTGCTGAAATATCGCCTGAAAGCCGTAGAAGCTGTTTGGAACACACACACTCTCTCTCTCTCTCTCTCTCAATCCAGCCCCCAAACTGAGATCTCCTTGATAGTTCAAGACCAATGTGGAGCCTCCAACTTTGTCCTCTTTCCCATCTCCCTCCAAATCCATCATGGATCTTGTGTATGAGTATGTAAATTAGATGTGCAACCAGAACTCCCACAAATAGGTGATGCAGTTTCAAGTTATCCAATCTTTTCTATCCCTTCCCTCCCTAAAAAGGGGTTCAAACACCAGTGCTATGTATTTTCATGGGGCTACATATCCAGAGTCTTTCTTAATCCAGGGAATATGTGGAGGCAGAGGGTGACAATTGAAAGGGCAGAGACAATAAACCCTGTGGGTCATCTGGCCAATCATGCCTCCAGCCCCAGGAGCCCACACCCATCAGCCACTGTAACAAACTACGAAGTGTCTGCCAACCTCAGAGGCCCATGTCCTTCTTCTGAAGCCCAGTCATCTCGGAGCATGGAGAGAGCGTCACCGCCTGCCACCCTCCTTCTTTCTGATGACAGCCATTGTCACATAGAGATGCACAAGAAACAACACATGTTCTGAGATTCACATCCCTCCTACCCCCAGATAACATGGCACAAAATAGAATGAAGCTGTGCTCTAAAATGGAAACAGAGTTCCCACCAGAAGAGGAGGCAAAGCTGCTACAGAGAATCTCAGGAGCAGACCCTGTTCTTAGAGAAAAATTCATCCTGCCCTGTGCTCTTGGGGTTAGAACAAGTCTGTCCACCTTCTGGTCATTAGTGCTGCCTTCCAAAAGGCTGCATCCAAACCACTTCGAATCAAACCATTTCTTTCCCCTTAGGGAGATTTGGACTTGGGGGCCTCCAGTGGACTTGGGAGCCTCAGCCAATGCTTTTTCCATGTGGTGAACCCCAAAGAGGGGCACTGGGTTGTCGTGAGGCTCTTTTGGGTTTTTTGGGGGGTTTTTTGTCTTTGTTTTTTTCTGATTTTTGAGTCTGATTTTTCTGATTTTTGAAAGTTGATTTTTCTCTCTGCAAGCATCTGACCTGAATGGGTGGGTCAATGGAAGGGAGACCTCACTTTTGTTAGCTACTGGCTCCTGGAACTGGTTGGAAGATGCGAAATCTGGAAAGAAGATGGGCCAGATCATTTCTAAGAGGAAGAGGATTTCACTGCCCCGAAATCCTGGTGTTTGAATGCACAGAGGACGCAGTCCCCACCTGCTGGCCAGACTCAGGTCCTCTCTCTCTGGTCAGGATTGGACTTCCTTCCAGAGCCCCTCCCCGCAACCCAGAGCATGCATCTCAGAGATGGAACAGTACACCTTCCAAGATCCTCCATTTAAGCTAAGAAATAGTACAGTTCTTTCCAAGAGGGTGCAACAATCAAAAGTTGATGTTTCACCAGTCAGTGCCAGAAGCTAACATTTCTTGTTCATTTTTCCTTTAAGGCACCATCGCTGAGATGGCCATACATGTCAACGGCCTCATGCCAAGCTATTTTTTTCCTTTCACGGCACTGCATGTAGATTTGCCCAAAGCTATTAAAAATTAATTATTCACCCCCGAAGAAGGCCTGAATCAAAAGTCAACATTTACAACGTATTCATTAACACGATCCCTGGCATTAGAGACTCATTACACGGGAGCCACGGTGCTAATCTAATTTTACATGAAAGGAGACGCGTAGTTGCAGGAGCCCTGCAAGTCTGAGCCACGGCAACACCATTTTATGCTCCTCTTTGAATCTGTCAGATTCAATCCTAATTTGAATCTGTCAGATTCAAT